>NC_137123.1:14100108-14214789 GCF_949319135.1 Squalius cephalus
TCTCTCTCTCTCTCTCTCTCTCTCTCTCTCTCTCTCTCTCTCTCTCTCTCTCTCTCTCTCTCTCTCTCTCTCTCTCTCACACTTTCAGAGCAAGCAGTGTGTGTTGAGCCTGAGTCTGCTGGCACTGAGAAACACACAGAAACGGCCGATCAGCTTCATCATCCCAGCATGGAGGTAATGACTAGATGTCCAACGCTCACTTGAAACCGGGAAGAGTTTGTTCTGTTCTTCTCTCCTCGTTTAATGTAAGCCATGCATAGGGTGGACTTCATCCTGTCGAGTAACAACACTGTGGCTCTGTTAGTCCTGACGCGTGTTTGGAAACATTACTCCCACAGAGATTACATGCTAGTTGTTGAATATAGTCTTCCTGAGTTCATCACTCTCTACTGTTCTCCCTCTTTCACATTCAGGATCAGCTGATAGTGATGGCAGAGACGGTCAAGGCTCCATCATCCATGCCTATAAGAAACTGTAAGTTTCGCGGTATTTCTGATTGAGTTTATTCATATCTTCTGGTGCTGGTGTGTCTTTGTGTGTCCTGTATATTGTGTGTGTGTTTGTCCCTGTTTACTCCTGGTATTAAGATGTGTTTTGGCACACCTGACTCATTCCCGTTCACACCTGGTGTTTTAATCCGCCTCTTTTGTCCACTTTCAAACACTTCTGTCCTGATTTCTTCGAGGGGAGGGTCTATGGGCGGGGAAATGTGTGTTTTTTCAGATCTTTCCATCTAATGGATGAAAAAAAACTCACACAATTTACATATGAACACGACGGGAGACGACGGAAAAACACACGGAGAGCATCAGCTTTAGTTTCTGCTCCGACAGCCGATGATCACGCCGAACGCTGTGAGTGTGTGTTAGGAATCGGGAATGAGGAGAGAACGTTGTGTTTATTGCGTTTTTCATCTTCAAACCAAACTTGAGTCTCCAGCCGATAGTTTACAGCAAATCCCGTCTAGCTAGCGCGCTTCCCATAATGTTCACGCATTAGTTCAGTAGACGGAGAGTAGACGTTGCTTTGTGTCTGTTTGAACACACTCGACCACTTGAGCGTTTATATGGAAGCTTATGGGTAGCAAATTTCAATTTGAAATGTAATATGAGAAATGACAATTCTTTTCTGTATTTAAATTTAAATTTTTTCAATACATTTGTTTTTATGTATTACATTTATTACAGATATACAATTAAAATGTATTACAGAAATGATTAGATATGTTTAACATATCAACACCTCAAAACACGCACCATAGCGTATATGCTTACCTGTTGCCGAGCCCCGCCTTCACGCAGTGATTGACAGGGCGGGACGGGCACGTGATCGGCTCAGAATGCATTTTCAAATTGCACATTGAATTTTGCTACATTCATTGCGGGACACTTGATGGAAATGCAATCGCAAGTGTCTTAACTGTGAGTGTAACATGTTAAACATATCTAATCATTTCTGTAATACATTTTAATTTTGCAACTTATAAAGCGTTAAAATATGTATTCAATTTACATATTAAAACTAGTGTATGAAATGGCAAATGTAAATTATATCATTGAATTTTCATTTTCATTTTGCACCAAACGTTGCACAAATGTATTGGAAAATTTTAATTTAAATACAGAAATGCATTGCCATTTTACATATTACATCTCAAATTGAAATTTGCTACCCATAAGCTTCCATACGCTTACACTACGAAAGTAATCCGGTCGAGTGTGTTTTCAACTTCCTCTGGAACTGGTCAAAAGTGGATGAGCTCAAAATGTTTTAGACCCGTTTACACCTTTAGCATCGTCCACTTGTGATCCGGTCGACCACAACACATCTTAAAGCTGCTCTAAGCGATGCTGGGTGACGTCACTTCTTGTTGACGTTCGAAGTGTTGTCAAACATAACACTCGACCCTCCCTCCTCCTCATCCCGGCCCCTCCCCCTCCCTCCTCCTCATCCCGTCCCGTCCCCTCCCTCCTCCTCATCCTGGCCCCTCCCCCTCCCTCCTCCTCATCCCGGCCCCTCCCCCTCCGTCCTCCTCATCCCGGCCCCTCCCCCTCCCTCCTCCTCATCCCGGCCCCTCCCCCTCTCTCTGTGCTTCCTGAAACAGTCATGAACGAGTCGAAGGCTTTTACGATGTAAATTTGCACGTTCCTTCTTCTTTTCCCTCTTCTTTGCTATTTGTTCATCGGAACGTCGTCTCTTTGGTCGTGTGTCGGCCATATCAAAATTCAAGAGAATAGACCCTTTTACAGTTGGTAAACATGGTGACGTATTTGTGTGGGCGGGGCTTAGCTGGAGGCAGAAAGATCCCTCTGGCCGCTTCACTAACGTTAGTTTGCCAGTTTGTTAGCTTGTTTTTTTAACAACGACTGGAGAAAATCCGATTTTATCTTAATGTGCAAGGTCACTCACTGTCCAGGGCCGCGATTGTTATTTGCAAAAGTTAATTTTAACGGACGGAACCAGATTGTCTGACCTGTACACGATCACTTAATGGATGGGCGATCTGACAGGATTAACGTTAACGCTACCTCCGGTTGAGTGGCCTGACTTCTACACCTACCCGATAGAGAAACCAAAGGGTAAAGAGAAACTGAGGGCATATATATATATATATATATATATATATATATATATATATTTAGATGCCTATAACTATGTGCTGAATGGTCATGTAAAGACTTGTGTGGTACGATCCGCAGTTCTGCCTAGCCAGCGCCAAGAAGACGACAATGTAAAGAGTGACACTACGGTGCAATTTCAAAGATGTGGATATTTTCTAGAAATAAAAATTCCAGATACAGCATACTCATTTTTCATCGATTCTTGCACCCAACAACACAACAAGATGACATTTAGTAATAAAAATAATAATTTAAGCTCCTTATTATGTAGCCGAATATATAATTCTAACGTTAGTTACTCCTCCACTCCCCACACCCCCCTTCATGTGCACGCGCACTAACCCCCACCCAACCCCCACCCCCACCCCCACCCCCAGATCATTCTTGTCGGTTATTGGCTGGAACACTGTTTGTTATGTTTCGTGGTCCAGGCTGGGCCAGTTTGTTTTTGTTGCTGTTTGTGGAGCCTGTGGTGTCTACAGAGACCGCGTTTTGTTACAGTGTGTTCAGGGGACAGGCAGCGAGCGGATGGTGAGGAGATGTTTGCTGTATGTGACAAAACATGTTTCGGCCTAAAAAACGCGCGACATCGCTTAGAGCACCTTTAATACCAGGAGTAAACAGGGCCTGTGTGTGTGTGTGTGTGTGTGTGTGTTAATATCTTTGTGCCAGTTAATGTCACTGCATGTTTGAGTGTTTATTGATATATAACTGTGTGTATTTTGTTGTTCTGTTGTGTTTGTTTTTTAATATAGTTCTGTGTTGTGTGTCGTTTTATTCTATCTTTTATGTAGTTATTTTGTGTGCTTTGGTTTTTACATGTACATTTTATAAAATAAATTAATACTTTTATTGAGCAAGGATGCATTAATTGCTGAAAGTGATAGTTACGAAAGATTCATATTTCAAATAAATGCTTAGAAAGAAAGAAAAGCATCATTAAAATGTATCATGGTTTCCACAAAAATATGAAGCAGCAGCACAACTGTTTCCAACATTGATAATAATCAGAAATGTTTCGGCATATTAGAGTGATTTCTGAAGGATCATGTGACAATGAAGACTGGAGTAATGATGCTGAAAATACAGCTTTGATCACAGGAATAAATTACATTGAAAACACTTTCACAATATTACTGTTTTTACTGTATTTTTTAAGAGACTTTAAATAAGTATCAACCCCGAACTTTTAAAATTGTTATTATTCTGTTTTTCTTTCATATAATTGTTTGTTAGTGTTGCTTTATGTGGTACTGTTCTGTTTTCATACAGTTGTGTGTTTTTATTCTGTGTGCATTTTTTTTCTTCTAAATAGTTGTGTGTTGTGCTATTCTTCTTGCATTACACAGCTCTGTGTGTGTGTATGTGTGTTTATGTGTTGTTATTGTGTGTGTATTGTGGTTTCCTACATCTGTGTGTGTGTGTGTGTATGTGTATGTGTGTGTGTGTGTGTGTGTGTGTGTGTGTGTGTGTGTGTGTTATTCTGTGTGTATTTTCGTTTTACACAGCTCTGTGTGTGTGTATGTGTGTTTATGTGTTGTTATTGTGTGTGTATTGTGGTTTCCTACGTGTGTGTGTGTGTGTGTGTGTGTGTTATTCTGTGTGTATTTTCGTTTTAAACAGCTCTGTGTGTGTGTGTATGTGTGTTTATGTGTTGTTATTGTGTGTGTATTGTGGTTTCCTACATCTCTGTGTGTGTGTGTGTGTGTGTGTGTGTGTTATTCTGTGTGTATTTTTGTTTTAAACAGCTCTGTGTGTGTGTGTGTGTATGTGTGTTTATGTGTTGTTATTGTGTGTGTATTGTGGTTTCCTACATCTCTCTGTGTGTGTGTGTGTTATTCTGTGTGTATTTTCGTTTTACACAGCTCTGTGTGTGTGTATGTGTGTTTATGTGTTGTTATTGTGTGTGTATTGTGGTTTCCTACATCTGTGTGTGTGTGTGTGTGTGTGTGTGTGTGTGTGTGTGTTATTCTGTGTGTATTTTCGTTTTACACAGCTATGTGTGTGTGTATGTGTATTTATGTGTTGTTATTGTGTGTGTATTGTGGTTTCCTACATCTCTCTCTCTCTCTGTGTGTGTGTGTGTGTGTGTTGTTATTGTGTTCTTATTGTGTGTGTATTGTGGTTTCCTACATCTGTGTGTGTGTGTGTGTGTTGTTATAGAGTTGTTATTGTGTGTATTGTGGATTCCTACATCTCTCTCTCTGTGTGTGTGTGTGTGTGTGTGTGTGTTGTTGTGGTGTTATTGTGTGTGTATTGTGGTTTCCTACATCTATGTGTGTGTGTGTGTGTGTGTTTGTTGTTATTGTGTGTGTATTGTGGTTTCCTACATCTCTGTGTGTGTGTGTGTGTGTGTGTGTGTGTGTGTGTGTTATTCTGTGTGTATGTAAAAAGTTTGTGCATTTTCGTTTCATACAGCTGTGTGTGTTGTTATTGTGTTGTTATTGTGTGTGTATTGTGGTTTCCTACATCTGTGTGTGTGTGTGTGTTGTTCAGGCTTTAAGCTGGACGTGGGAGTGTCGTCGTGTCTGCTGACTCCCTCCGCCTCACCAGGAGCCGCTGAAGAACGAGGGATGAATGAAGGAATGTGAGTGTCACACAGAAAACACTGAGAGACAGTGAGGGAAGAGTGTAGAGGAAAGCCTTTGTTTGGGGGAAGAAGAAGAAGAAGAGTCTCTGTAAAACACCAACTGACCTTCCAACAGAATCGCCAGAAGTGAATCATAATATTATCACTGAGTTATGATATTCAGTTCTCTTCGGCAAACATGTGGTGGTAACACTGTACAATAAAGTTCATTAGTTAACATTAGTTAACATTAGTTAAATACAACCTTTTATTTTAATAATGTATTAGTAAACTATGCTGTATACGTGCAGTTCATTCTTGGTGCATGTTAACTAATGTTAACTAATGATGAACCTTATTGTAAAGTGTTACTCATGTGTTTATATATTCGCTGTGCATGATATTGATGTGTTAATATGAATGTGGTGTTGTGTGTGTGTGTGTGTGTGTCTCAGAGCTGGTTTTGTGAAGCTGGAGGCCGGTGGCTTGAGCCCGGTGGACTGGAGCGTTGCAGACGTGGCGAGTTACTTCACGGCCGCCGGGTTTCCGGAGCAGGCGCTCGCCTTCAGGACGCAGGTGCGCTCAACTACATTAACCTTGAAGCGGTCACTCATATGTCTCTAGAAACGATACATCCTTATATCCAGATACACAAATGCGACAATAGGCCCTATTTGACCGATCTGAAACGCAAGTATCAAGCGCAAAACGCAACTCTTGGGTGCTGTTGCTATTATACCGGTGGGATAAATGACTCTTGCTCCCGACGCAAATCTAAAATGGGTTGGTCTGAAGTAGCTTCATTATTCATAGGTGTGGTTTGGGCGTAACGTGAAATAAACCAATCAGAGCATCATCTCACATTCCCTTTAAGAGCAGACGCGCTTTTTCCTTGGCGGATTGCTATTGTAACGGCGGATTTGCCAGGCGCACGCCAGGAGTGGTTCACAGCCGAGGAGACCGACGTTCTCGTCACGGCTGTAAAACACAGAGGAGTGACAATTTATGGGAATGGAGAAACACACCCAAATTAGCTTCGGTTAAACAGGTATATGATAATTTGGATAAATGTGTAAGCTAGATGTATGCTTTTATAATAAATTGTCTGTCTATCTATCTATCGTAATAATGTATGATTTGCAAAAATGAGAACTGCTGCTTCTGTGTAGATGAGAGAATCAAAGTGTATGCGCGTTGAGCACACGCTACATTGATTATGGCCAAGCATGCGCCCTTAAAATAGCATATGAATAACATGCGCAACGCGCCACTGACTTTAGACGAGGTTTCTCCTGGTCAGTGGTGGAATTGTTTTCTGAAACTGCAAAATAGCACCAGGGAACGTTTGCGCCGGAACACGCCTCCTCTTTACGCTGAACCGCCCCCGGGAACGCAAGTTCATTTGCTAGTTTACCGGCGTGCGTCTGTGGAGGGAAAAGTCCGCTGTGCGCGGGTGCAAAATAGGAATGATACATGCGTACAAAGTCAATTGCGCTGGGTACAAGATAGGGCCCATTATGTTTAATTGATGTAAACCGTATGATTTGCAATGTAGAGCTAGTTTTATCCAAGACTCAGTTTACTGTATTTATAAGGTATAATTCACCCACAATTCGCAATTCTCACCCTCATGTCTTTTCAAACCTGTAAGATTATTTTCCAACTGTATTTTTATGAAACCTGAGATATTTCTGTCCGTCCATTAAAGGCTATTCCTCTAAAACTTAAAAGATCCAAGAAATGTCATTAAGGCATCATAAAAATAACCAATCAAGTGGTCTAATCTAATCCAAATCCAAGTCTTCTGAGGAAACACGGTGGCTTTATGTGATTCACGACGCTCACACTGTAGTAAACACGGATGTTAAAATGTTTTTGTGACGTGTGAAAACAACATGAGTAAATGCAGAATTTACATTTATGGGTGAACTAACTATTTACAGTTTGGGGATAGTCATTTAAGCCCTATCCGTAATTTTTTAAGTTAGTCTGTGATTTTATTGCTGTCTGAATCCAGAATGTCAGTGTTTTTCTCCCTAAAGAGTAAAATTCCCTGGATAAATTACCTACTGCTTTCTGACGAACACCAAGGTCGTGTGTTGATTTAATTGCCGTCCGAATCCACATCTCCGAGATCAATTTAAAATTCACTGTTTAAATCCTTTTTGTCCACTGCCGAGCACCGTATTGTACACCGCAAACGTATTATACGCGGTTCTATGAATATGCAAATGAGCCCCGCCTCCACTCACTCACTCAGCTTAGAGATCCACTGGTTGACGATCACACGTTGATCTGATTGGTTACAGGGTAGTTTGTGACGTCAGAAACACCAGCGATTTCAAAGCGTGTTTTTGAGACTGTCTTTGTTCACTGCAGTTTTAAGAGGAAAATACTCAGAAATGGTGTCGACTTATGAATTTACACATGTTTTGTCTTAAAGCAGATTAAAAACACCACATAGACACATAAACAACATTAAAAGCTGGATTTTCACTTTAGGAACAAAAAGGAGAAAGGGAAAAAAAGCATGTAAACATTTGAAATAGGCCATTATTTTGGCAGAAATATATGCAATACAGTTTTAAAAACATGTATTAGCTATATACAATTATATGTATTAAAAATATAAACCAACCAGCTTTATGTTTACCTCATTTAAATAATAAAAAAAAAACTTATTTCCACTAATTTCCATATTTTTAAAAAGACATCCATCATTTTGAGATGAAAATGCAAGACAGAAAACCATTTCAAATATAGCGTGTCCAGTTTACTATTTATAAACAGGAGATTTAAACAATTAAATCATTAATAGGACATTATTTTACTATTATCAAGTTAAAAATGAATTTATTGTTATTATTCCAAGCATATGACATTTTATTGACAGCAGACAATCATGCGACTGACCACGTGTTCCCGGGTTCATAGGACCATCATAAATCATAAATCACCGTTTCATCACAGTGTCATCAAGCACATTTATGTTTACAGACGTCCACATGAGGAAGAGTCCTGAATAGGCCTTACGACATGCTTTCTTGCCATTAGAGCTGTGATGGATTGCATTGATCATCTAAAGCGCATAGAATGATTATTCAAAGCGTTTTAGATGCTTTATTCTCATATTATCTGTGTAAGAGATCCAGCGAATGTTTCACTGACATTACTGCATTAAACTACTATATATAATGTTGAATATAATGTATAATAATTCAATTCAATTCACATTCACATTGATTTGTATAGCGCTTTTCACAAAACACATCGTTTCAAAGCAGCTTTACAGAAAATACACGAGTCCACATTACAATTTAGAGTGATCTGTTATCAGAGGAAACTGAGTTATGCATTTCAGAAATGTACAGATACAAAATCACAGATAGCTAAAAATGTATTAATTTAAACAATATAATAATTTAAAGGCAGAAACAATGTAATGAATACTTGTTTGTTAACAAATGATTATGGCATTTAGACAAATGTAGCATTGGTGCATGTTGATTCTGAGTTGAATAATGCAATTGGGGAATGTAATTTTTAATAATAATAAAAAAAAACTCCCTTCTTTATTTTGGCATAAAATATTGCGCTAGTATTTGTATGGAATGGAGACACGAGTGTATCGTTACACCCGTTAAAGACTGAATGTGTGTTTCTGACAGGAGATTGATGGGAAGTCCCTTCTTCTGATGCAGAGGAATGATGTGCTGACGGGCCTGTCAATCAGACTCGGCCCCGCCCTCAAGATCTACGAGAGACACGTCAAGGTCCTGCAGAGGACACACTTCCAAGAAGACCAAGGTTTCTGCTGATACACACACACACACACACACACACACGAGCGCGTCATATATGAAGCGATTGTACAGGACAAAGCAACTCGCATGTACTTTTACCAAACAATACTAGTCCCAGAACCCACGTGTTCATAAAAACATGTTCAGGACGTCCCGAGCAGGAAACATTTCTCGCTTCCCTCACACGCGTAGTCACACATACAAATGTATATATTTTTTTTTTCAAACTGCCGTTGAAACTAAACAGAAAATGAAGCATGGAGAGATTTTGGGACGAAGAAGATTAAAAAGAGTTTCTTTTTTAAGAAGAATCACCCATTTTTTTTTGAAAAGCCGTTTTTTGGCTCTGTGGAGTTAATTCAGCTCTGATGGAGACCACTGTTCGTGACCTTTGACCCTGAATTCATTCCATCAAGTGGAGTTTTTTTCTGCAGATCTTCTTCAGTCCACTAGAGGGCAGCACATCTTTTCTCAGTGTCCTCATTGGTTTCAATATTGCCAGTGAAACCAAACAGAGTCTGGATGTTTTCCACAGCACACATTCACTTTTTGTTAAAATTTCCTCCAATGTAATAAAAAAAAACACTGTCTGGTTACAGTTTGAGAGACATCAATTCTGACTGGATGTTTGTTCTTGACTTAAACTCTTTTGCAATGACACGGATTCCCTCGTCTTCCTTCAGCGATGGACTGCGTTCTTTTTCCCTGACGTTCTAAAACGGAACTTAGAACATCCAGTGTTCCATTTGGAGCTCTTGCATCGTCATGTGCGTTTATCACACAATCAAGTGGACGCATCTCACAGAGGATTTCCCTTTAAAGCCTGCAAGTGACTTTGACTCCTTTAACCTGGGATTCGCCAGCCGTATCATTGTGGAATATCACCATTGATGATGACTGCGCATAACTTTTGTAAATATCAATCATTTTTGAGGTGAAGTCCAAGTTGCGAAGCAATGAAGATATTCCTTCACCAGCAGTTGCAGAATGTGTCCGAAGCCATGCAGCTCTTGAACTTCACAGTCTGTAAAGTATATCTCAGCCCATCAGATATCACTGTTGTTAAATATTGTGGGAACTGAGAACACAACTTGTGTAAAACAATCAAGTAATAATGGAAGGGTCCATTTAACAAACTAACTTGGATGTGGAAACGGGACACGTTGAATTGCTAACATTAGCTCCGGTGACTTTTGCATCGGTACACTTAATTGCACGTATCCGGATGGACCATCACACGTGTAAACGGGACTGTTACTGGTTCTGTCACTCGAGGCTGAATGAGTTTGCTCTGTGCAATAGCTCAATCTGAGTTCAGATTACAGGAAACTTGGTTTTACCTGACAGTTGTAGCACCTCGAGTTCCTCAAACTGTCAATTTATTTATTTCTTTGTATGTTTGTTTACAAAATAATATCTTCGTTTTTATGACGTTTATGCCTGAAATGCACGAGGTTTATGGTCTAATGTTGCTCTTAAAGGGACAGTACACCCAAAAGTTGTTTCAAACCTGTATGAGTTTCTTTCTTCTGTTGGACACAAAAGAAGATATTTTGAAGAATATGGGTAATCGAACAGTTGATGCTAGCCATTGACTTCCATAGTATGAAGAAAAAACTGTTTAGTTACTCTTCAAAATATCTTCTTTTGTGTTCGACAGAAGAAAGAAACTCACAGGTTTGGAACAACTTGAGTAAATGATGACAGAATCTTCATTTTGGGTGTACCGTCCCTTTAAGACCACACACAAAGCTGGAACTCATTGCAATGTTGATCAAGCCTCCATGATGAACCTCTTGATAATGAAGTAGAATGTCAACAAACCCTTAACAATATTAGAAATATCCTCCGGTCTTAGCGAGTGAAATAAACACATTTAGACGAGAAGCTACAGCCGCTGAGATCTAATATTCAAGGGTTTGCCAGCATAGAAGTAAAACGGTTCAGGCTGGGACCCGATTGTAAATGTCATCAGGGTTATTATTATATATGTGTACCGTCAGCCAAACAAGTGAACATTAGACCGGCGCCCGCCTCGATGAATGTAGATGCTGGGAGTGTCCAGTCGTTGTGCAAGTCATTGAATATCCAAGTGTTTCTTCATTGCGCTCTTCTCCAACGTTAACACTTCAATGTTCAGTTTCAGAGGAGCTTCAGTCTCAGGCTGATCGAACTGAACAGCAGTTGTTTCTGTGTGTCTTCTCGCTTTGTAATGAGAAAACTGAAAGCTTTTCGATTACAGGCATTAAAAAGAACATTCCATATGACTTGTGTTTATGAATCTGTGTGTGTGTGTGTGTGTTTGTTGGATGAAGGAGAGAGGAATGTCTGGAATGAGCTGGGAGGGAAAGTGGGCAAACACATTGAAAAACAAAGGAAAACTTTGAAACAGTTTGACAATTCCTCAGTGTTTTGTGTCCATGTGCATGTAACGTGCACAGAATATGATTTATACGCGAGGGGATGGGTTTCAGACGTGCCACACACACACACACACACCTCGTCGGCATGGAGCCTGCGGTCAGCGAGAGCATTGCACTGAACTGAGGACTGCCCACCCGAGCGGGACTCCTGACCTCTGGGATAAGGATAGGCTGGTTTGTGTTGGTCTCGACCCCAGAACAGGCTCTCTTCCTCCGCCATGCCCGCCGCTGGAGCCTCAGAGTGAGTGTACACGCTGAGCTTTGGGTGCGGGAGTGTGTTTGTGTGTGTGTGTTTAGACTGTGTAGGTAACATTCGTCTAAAACACGATCTTTAGTTAAATATTTCAGATCATTGTAGAGTGTTATAGTGTTTATAAGGATCTTTTTCTGCTGATTCATGAGGTTTGATCGGGAAAAGTAATGTGTGTGTGTGTGTGTGTGCTTGTGTGTGTGTGTTTGTTTTGGTAGTTTGATCTTGGCAGTAGACATAACTTTGCTCTAAAAACAGACCAGTGTCACATGAAGAAACAGGAGACCAGACAGCAGTGTGTGTGTGTGTGTGTGTGTGTGTGTGTGTGTGTGTGTTTGTGTTCACATTAGTGCGATCAATAACTGTTTTCATGTTTCATTCTCATTAAAACTCGGTTATAAAATGGCTTGAACCTTATGGACCAATATACTGCATTTTTCTCAGTTTTATATTTGAATGTACATGATTATTAAACTGTTATAAATAATACATAAATATATATACACTATATAATTGTTATATATAAAGTATATATATATATATATATATATATATATTATACAGTGTCTATATATATATATATATATATATATATATATATAGTTTTCTGACTGAAACCTTTCCCACAAATTGACTTTTGCGTTTAAAATGCTTTAATTCTGCCAGTTTCTGGAAGTTGATGAGTATAAAGTGACATTTTAATGCGGTCTATTGTCACTGTTCTTGTGCTGTTTAGTGTAATATTATTGTGCAGTCTACTGTAATATTAATATGCCATGGTTTTCAATATGGCTGATTCTGAAGAAAGATTCAGAGAAACAGCAGCGGTGAGCTTTTACACATGTGCTGACTTGGCTTTCGTAAAGAGTCATGCATGTACTTCCCTGTATATTATTAATGTTGTGGAAAATTGGATTGTGTGTGTGTGTGTGTGTGTGTGTGTGTGTGTGTGTGTGTGTGTGTGTGTGTGTGTGTGTGTGTGTGTGTGTGTGTGTGTGTGTGTGTGTGTGTGTGTTGAACAGTCCAAAGTCGGAGGATTACTCCACTGCTATTCTGAAGCAGAAGATTCGGCCGAATCGACTGGTCGTGGATGAAGCCACCAATGAGGACAACAGTATTGTGTGCTTGTCACAGGTAATGTGTCTATGGTTGTGTGTGAGTGCTTTATAGCACATAGATGAATTGTTTCAAACAGGGTTCCCAAACATCTCCATGTATATTCCTGCACTCTTAAATAAGGTTAAATAGGTTTTTTTCTTTTTCTTTTCATACAGCAATGCTATAGAAGAACCGTTTTCGGTTAGCCAAAGTACCGTTCAGTGAACAGTTCTTATATAAGAACCATTGTTTTCTTCTTGTGAACTTTTGTGCAATGGAAAGTTTCCAGATGCCAATAAAGAACCTTTATTTTTAGGGCTTGACATTAACTGTTTTGCTCAGCAGTCGCTGTGGCTAGTGGTTTTCCAAAGTTACAAGCCACAATTTTGAAAATGGGGATACCATGCCAGATAGATTTTTTTTTTTTTTTTTTTGTCAAGTAAGTTTTATTGGAAGACATTTTATTTATTTTTTTATTTTTTTTAAGATGTCTCTTTACCAATAATACATAATAATAATTATTAAAAACAAACATATAAACAAACCATCCCATCCCTGCCCTGTTTACATTGACTTGAAAAGGCATGATGAAGGAATGTTAAAACGTTACATTAACAAAATTGTGCATTAATCCACAAGGTTTCCATCAAGATAACAGCTAAAAGGGAGCCAGATTGTGTCAAACTGCTCAAATTCTCCCTTCAAACTGTCTCTAATTTGTTCCGAATGTAAAGTAGAAGACATCTCTCCAAGCCATAACTTGACAGTAGGACCTTTACACATTCACATTTAGTCATTTAGCAGACGCTTTTGTCCAAAGCGACTTACAATTCAGGACTAAATTAAGCGAGTCACCGTGAAGAGGCAAAAACAACGCAAGAAGTGCTCAAAATATGAAGTTCAGGCATTGTTCAGCATAAACCCGATAAGGGAGGATTAAAGGAAAAGGTTTTATGGGGTTAAGTGCTCACACTTAAACTTGGCAGAAGAGCTGGAGCCTCCTTTTTCTTCCAGAACAACAGGAGTAACTTCTTGGCCGTAATTAAACTAGATGCAAGCAGTTCGTGCTGTGCTCTGACGATGGATGCATGTGTTCAGAAAGTCCCACAATGATGATTTGCACCCTGAACATTCCTGAAAGCACATCAAAAATTACATTACAATAACTCTGTATCTTGGAGCAAAAAACAAAACTATGGGACAAATCAGCATCTACTGAACTACGTTTGTCACAAAGAGGCGAAACACTTCTTCTTTGAGTAACGCAGTCTGTGAATGACCTTAAATGATTAAGGCAGTGTCTGGAACTGATATGATGTTCATTAATATCTTTTAAACTCTTCTGCCAAGTTTCCTTTTCTTTCTCCCAGTCCTCCTTAAGAAATCTTGTAGAGGGAGAATTAAAGGATTGCAGCAAGTTATACATAATCAATAATGCCTTTTTACTTCCTTTACACTGATCAAGACATTTATCAATAATTGAGGGTGATGTAATATCCAATGAAGGTGTATGAGCACGCACATAATTATAAGCATATATTGACTAAAGGATGCCAGAACCCCATCAAAGAAAAGATCTCCTATACCCAATCCTTCCCATTGCGTAAAGGTCCCATCTAATCTCGATGGCGTAAATGATGGATTCTTAGTCATAGGAGTTTATCTTGAAATGTTCTTTTATCTGTTTCCAGATCTGATGTATATTCCCAATTATGATATTACTATTAAAGATGGAATGATTCAGAGTCACAGGAGAGAGAATCAGCGCTCCCGGATTGTAGGGATAACACTGATCACAAATTATTTGGAGCCGATCTGGAGGAACACTATGATCATCAAACCACACTGAAATGTGTCTGATGTGAGAAGCCCAGTAATAAAGACGAAAGTCTGGGAGTGCCAGACCTCCCTCTTGTTTAGGTTTACAGAGATGCGCCTTCTTAACTCTGTGATTTTTGTATCCAAATAGATATTATTATTATATATTAGGCATAATTAGGCTGCTGTCACTTTAAGACCTGACGCACGGATCCATTATACTGATACACACGTGTTTCTTTCTCAACTGTTTACATTCACCTAAAACAAGACTGCCATTTTGACATTATTTTGTGTGTTTTTGACTGTTTAATCGCAATAAGCAGTGAAAAATAACTCTGTTTAGTTCTGAGAGGAGGCTTTATGTGCCGTACTTTGGGTGTGAGAGCAAAATTATGTGCAATACACACAATCCCATGCCAAAATTCAAGGCCTGTAACAACAACATTATTCATCCAGAGTAAATGAAGCGAGTGAGTTTGTGTGTCGCACAACAGTAGATAAATGCTGACTCGCTGTCGGAGAGAGAGAGAGAAAGAGCAGCTGGTATCATGTATCTGATCTGTGGAAAATGAGTATTGGCGAATATGAGTAAAGTAGCGTTTCAGAGGTGTATCGAGAAATCAATATTTCTGACAACTCTACAATGCCTTTTTAAAAGGAAACAATTGAAAAAGTATATTATTTCTAAAATTCAACCCACCAAAGTAGGAGTGACTGCGTAATATCCAACAGGTGGGTGTTAATGTCAAGCCCTGTTTATTTGTAATAGTGTGTGTGTGTGTGTGTGTCAGGTTAAGATGGAGGAGCTGCAGATGTTTCGTGGAGACACCGTGGTGCTGCGCGGTCGGAAACGGAGACAGACGGTCTGCATTGTTCTCACTGACGAGACGTGTGGCAACGAGCGCGTGCGCATGAACAGGGTCACACGCAACAACCTGCGCGTGCGTCTCGGTGATGTCATCAGGTGACATCATGATGACATCAGGCTTTACTGCTGGTCCTGCATTTCCCAGCAACACCATTACACACATTCATTTCAAACTGTTTCTCAGTGTTAAAGCCAAATCTACAGTGGTACTCACACGTGTGTGTGTGTGTGTGTGTGTGTGTGTGTAGTATCCACGCCTGTCCAGATGTGAAATATGGGAAGCGCATCCACGTTCTTCCAATTGACGACACTATCGAGGGGCTGACGGGAAACCTGTTCGATGTTTTCCTGAAGCCGTATTTTCTGGAGGCCTACCGACCGGTCCACAAAGGTGCACACACACACACACACACACACACACACACACACACACACACACACACACACACACACACACACACACTCGGTTCTGCACACGGGTTCAGGTTTGATAATGAGTGTTTGTTCTGAATCTGCTTTGAGCTTTAGATTGACATTTGAACAGCTGGGGTTTAGATAAGAAGCAGGTTTAGGAAAGGATTAGACGATAAGCCAGGGTTTTGTAATATGTTTGCAACATCTTTATTTTGCACGTTAATTACCAGAAAGGTTTGGAAAGACGCATAATTCATCGCATCCATCACTGCAGATTTATTGAGGAACTCAGTGCCAATAATTTGAAAATATTGGCCAATTAATCTGCCGATTATTGTTTTACTAATATTTTTAAACTATTCTAGTATTTGTTAATGCTTTGATTAGCTTTTAATTTTATATTTTCAGTTTTCATTTTAATTTTAGTTTGTAATTTTATGCCATTTTTTATATTTTCATATATTTATTTCTATGTATTTTCCATCACTGCCAAATTGAGGAACTTCAATCAAACAAACTTTCAATCAATGCCAATATTCTCAAAATATAGTCCAATTAATCTGCCAATTATTATTTTACTATTATCTTTTTATAGTTTTAGTTTTAATTGTGTTAGTAGTTTGTAATTTTATGTCATTTTTTAATTTATTTTTATTATTGTATTTATTTATTTTTATTCCGTTTTAGTACTTCTACTTATTTTATTTTGATTAGCTGCCAAGGAAACCTTTCTTATTTTCGTTTGTTTTCTTTTAAGGTTTTCCATCTGTTATTTATATTATGTTTTACTACAGCTTTGTTTCAATTAATAAAAAAGTATGTTTAATAGTTTTAGTTTTGTTAACAATAACAACTATGCAACAGGACGATAAGCCAGGGTTTTGTAATATGTTTGCAACATCATTATTTTGCACACTAATTACCAGAAAGGTTTGGAAAGGCCAATTATTATGTTACTAATATTTTTATACTATTCTAGTATTTGTTAATACTTTTTATTGGCTTTTATTTTTATATTATCATTTTTCATTATAATTTTAGTTTGTAATTTTATGCCATTTTTTAAAAATATTTCTATTGATTTTTAATTGATTTTTATTTAAGTTTTATAACTTCAACTTATTTTATTTTGATTAGCCTCCAGGTAAACCTTTTTCATTTTCATTTTTTTCCTTTAAGGTTTTTCTTCTGTTTTTTTATTTTTATTTTACTACAACTTTATTTCAATTAATATTTTTTTTTGTAATAGTTTTCTTTTTGTTAACAATAACAACAATGCAACAGATATGGACTAGATTACTGCACACCCGCTGGTCTCCACAACACTTCCCATTATGCACCAGAACTGAACATGATTTAGTGTATTTTGACTCTTTCTGCAGGCGATATTTTCCTGGTGAGAGGAGGCATGAGAGCAGTGGAGTTTAAAGTGGTGGAGACAGACCCTGCCCCTCACTGCATCGTTGCCCCGGATACCATCGTCCACTGTGAGGGAGAACCAATCAAACGAGAGGTGAGTGTGAGGTCATCACACCTGTACGCTTTCTCCATTGTAGCGCTACACCACGTGATCATGTGATATGTCGCCGGTGTCAGGATGAGGAGGAGAGTCTGAATGACATCGGGTACGATGACATCGGGGGCTGTCGGAAACAGCTGGCCCAGATTAAAGAGATGGTGGAGCTTCCTCTCAGACACCCCGGCCTGTTCAAAGCCATCGGAGTGAAGGCAAGAATCACACTATATAACACTCATCTAGACATCATGTCCGCTTCTAAATAAAGAGAATCCCTCGCTGTGGTTCCTCAGCCTCCGAGGGGGATCCTGCTGTACGGGCCTCCCGGGACGGGGAAGACACTGGTGGCTCGAGCTGTAGCCAATGAGACGGGAGCTTTCTTCTTTCTCATCAATGGTACAAACACACAGTCTGGCACTGAGAACGCTAAAATACTGCACTGACATCATTGGATGAGAACAAAACTTGGACAATATTTTGTTGTATGAATATCTGAACGTGCAATTTATCAGAAGAAAGAACAGAGCCTCTTCTTTTAAACAACAAAAAGTTTTATTCTATCTTCATGCATTCCTTTTTTCAACACTTGAATGTGGGCGTTTCATAATTTTTTTAAAAAAAAAGCAACATTTTGAACAATTTTTTTTTTTTTTTTTTTTTTTTTTTTTTTAAGTCGCCAGCCACCGCCAGCATTTTTGATCATTTTCACAAAACTTTTGTGGACCCTGAATATTTTGTTGTATGAATACCTGAACATGCAAATTATCAAAAGAAAGAACACTAGCCTAAATCTTTTAAACAATAACAAAAATTGTATTCATGCATTCTTTTTTTTTTTAAATACTTGAATTTGGCTAAACATTTTGAACAAAAAGCTGAGAAAATCTTTTTTTTTTTTTTTTTCAAAGAGTACAACATGCATAAGCAATGCTTTTATCACTGGTTTCTGCTTCCTTTTTTTAATGTTCTTAGGAAATTATGAAATGAGTTCATTTCAGCTATGAGCAATTTAACTGAAGACAACAGTGTCAGTAAACAGCTTATATCTGAATTGAACTCATTTCATAATCTCCTAAGAACATTACAGTTATTGAACTGAACTGAATCAACACTGAATCGACTTGAGCTGAATAATGACAACAGTGTTTTCACTGTTATACGGTAGGGGCCGCTATTACGCAACTTCTGAAAGACTATCGAATCTCTGGATCAAAACACAGGCAAAAAAGGAGCAGAAACCAGTGATAAAAGCATTGCTTATGCATGTTGTAGTCTTAAAAAAAAAAAAGATTTTATCAGCTTTTTGTTCAAAATTTAGTTTTTTTTTTTTTTTTTTTATGAAACGCCCACATTCAAGTGTTGGAAAAAAAAAAAAGAATGCATGAAGCTAGAATTAAGCTTTTTCTTCGTTTAAAAGAAGAGGCCAGTGTTCTTTCTTTTGATATATTGCATGTTCAGAAAAACTAAATATTCAATATTTAAAGAAAAGACTGGCGGGGAAAGAGTTAACATTGTCATATCCATTGTCATATCAAACACTCAGAGTTGTCATGACAGAAATGTATTTACCTTGATCCTTGTGACAAATGATTTTTGAACAAAACAAGTAGAGCCAAATATATCAGTAACATTTTGATGATGTATTTCCATTTTCCAGGGATTTACCCTTATGAAAAGAAAATATATTTCCCATATATGAATGATCAATATGGTTTAATAGTATATTTGAATATATTGTATTAATATATTACAATATATTGAAAAATACATAAGGAATTGCCGCTTTTCATATATTGAAAAATATGTGAGAATATATTTACTGATATATCATAATGTATGTAATGTTATATTCAGTAACACACTTCTATAATATATAGATGTATATGTGATCAGATATGGTAGTGCATGTGTAATATATCGCAGATACATTCACTCATGCAACATAAACATACATATATAGAGAAATATATAATGTTATGAATAATGTTCCCCAGGTCCTGAAATCATGAGCAAACTCGCAGGGGAGTCTGAGAGCAACCTGAGGAAAGCTTTCGAGGAGGCGGAGAAGAACGCCCCTGCGATCATCTTCATCGACGAGCTGGATGCGATCGCTCCGAAGCGAGAGAAGGTGAGGAGAGGCGGGTGTGTGTGTGACTCTGGACAGTCTGCTGTGTGTCAGAGGTGTAACGGCTGATGTGTGCAGACTCACGGCGAGGTGGAGCGCAGGATCGTGTCTCAGCTGCTCACGCTGATGGACGGCCTGAAGCAGCGCGTTCATGTGGTGGTGATGGCGGCCACCAACAGACCCAACAGTGTGGATCCCGCTCTACGCCGCTTCGGTGCGAACACACACACATACAGTCAAACCAAAACTTATTCAGATATCATTTTTGATATTTTTTTACTAGTGGTTGCAGGACACTATAGTTCCTTTATCAAGTGAGCACCCTGAAAATCTTCAGCACCATCATATATATCTACAGCTTGTAGCTTTTTTTTTTTTCGTTTTCTTTGACTTCATACAGATAATGAATTAGGCTAAAATGCACTAAAAATGCTAACATTTTCCTTATTACATCACAAAATACTTCTTTTTTTATATATATAAAAGAATCAGTGTAGACATTTAGAATCAGTGTGACATTTACACAGAAGTCCGTATTGTAAAGGCTATAAAGATTTGTTGCACGTTGTAAAGTGAGGAGAGCAAAATAAAGCAAACTGTGACATATTATACCAGTAAAAATTATAAAAATTTGGGACCAAATATTATTCCGACACTTTGAGCTGATCATGTTTTGCTGAAGTATTTTTTCTTTAATTACAAATGCGACCTTTTCACACACAGACTGAACTAAAGGAAGCATTGCTTGGTGATTGGTTGAGCTAAACTGGTATTATCTAATTGTGTAGATAAATTTAACAGCTGACAGATATTCAACATAATTCATTTATGAGACAGTCTGACAGAAGGATGGACAAAACCACTGAAATATCCCCTGATTTAATAACTCTGAGTTCTTCTCATATTTTATTACCATTTTCTAAACGATAGCGAATAAACTGTGATAATGTGAGAAATGTTGAAGGTGTCTGAATAAATGTTGCTTTGACTGTATTGCATCAACAAATGAATGGCCCAAAACGCACTCTCTAAAGAAAGGTCAGCTGTAAGTGTTGGTTTGTCTCCTCTGTGCAGGTCGTTTTGATCGAGAGATTGACATTGGCATCCCTGATTCCACCGGCAGGCTGGAGATTTTACAGATTCACACCAAGAACATGAAACTAGGGGAAGATGTGGACCTGGAGCGGGTGAGAACCAGAGAGTGATGGAGGTCTAACTCAGGGGTTTTCCCAATCCCAGTCCTTCACCTCCCCGCTCTGTCTCTCTTATCGGTCATGCTCAGTTGAGGGGTGTGTTACATTCAACCGTTAGTGCACTTCCTAGTGGACTTCCAAGGGTGTTAAGTATCTAATCCGAAACAGGTGTGTTTATGTGGCTGTTCGTGCGAGTAAAGTGTGTGAGACACGACAGTTACAAGTCAGTGATGACTACGGGTTGAATAAGACAAAAAGACATTTTTAATATAACCAAATATACACATGTATATTAAATGAAAGCATGGTCATTTATATTAGATTTATTTACAGAAGCATATTATGGCACCTTAAACTCCTCTAATGTGCGGGACTTGAGTTAAGGGAGTTTGTTAAAGTCCCCCAGTGGTGAAAATCCAGTTTTTAATGTTGTTTATGTGTCTATGTGGTGTTTTTAATATGCTTTAAGACAAACCATGAGTAAATTCATAAGTCGACTCCATTTCTGAGTATTTTCTCCTTAAAACTGCAGTGAATCAAAGACAGTCTCAAAGACACTTTGAAATCGCTGGTGTTTCTGACGTCACAAACTACCTTGTAACCAATCAGATCAACGTGTGATCGTCAACCAGTGGATCTCTGGAGGCGGGGCTCATTTGCATATTCATAGAACCGCACATATTAAATGAGGCAAAGGTGTCGAGTTAAATCAAGATATTTTAAGGCTTGACTTTTAAATATGTTATTTTGGTGATCAAAGATGAGTTTTAAGGGATAAAATGATTGACCACAGGGTGAACTTCAATTGATATCCCGTGTTTAGGGATTAGTGAACACTGCATAGGGACCCTGTCAATCGGGACGCACCCGAGTTCATGGCGCGAGATCATGATCTGAATCAGGTGTTAGATAAGAGAGACGTACACACTGTGCAGAGCGGGGAGGAGCGATGAACCCCTGGTCTAATTCATGTCTGTCTCTGTGTGTGACAGATTGCGGCTGAAACACACGGGCATGTGGGAGCGGATATGGCCGCTCTGTGTTCAGAGGCAGCGCTGCAGGCCATCCGCAAAAAGATGACCTTAATCGACCTGGAGGACGACAGCATCGATGCAGAGCTCCTCAACTCACTGGCCGTCACCATGGATGACTTCAAGGTCAGCTTCAGCGCTCACACACTCGGAGCCAGACGACCAATCTCTTACTCAGATGCTGCTCTTTCATTGATCCACAGACATAACAGAGATCTTGATGATGCATTTAATTATCAATTTTTATCAGATGTTTCTGCTTAAATTCGTTGGGAGAAATAAAAACAGACAAAATGAGAAAAATTAATGAATTCACTTGAGGGAGAGAATGTAGTAAGAAGCCACTAAAGGGACATGGTGATAAAAAAAACGGATGGGAGGATGATTTGTATTTCAGTGCCTTTCCGTTCTCTCACAAAACTTTTGTGATGAAAATAATATGAGATGGAAGGAACAACTATATTTCAGGGCTTTTACAAGCAAATGAAAAGCTTCTCGGGGGGAAAGCAATAGTTCTGCAAGCCAACGCAAAACCATTTAAACTATTTTTCCTCCCATCTCATATTTATTTTAATTGTCATGCCACTTCGTAGATGTACCATGGGTTTAATGTTGTACAATTATTTTATTAAAACCATGTTTTTTCTGGGTTTATTGTCATACTCCAGACTGTAAATATACTTATTTATCTCTTTGGGAACTCATCGTTTGAGATTACTGGGGTCTTTTTCCCCTCATAATAAATCATGTGTCTTAAGCAAAAGCTTTCATTTGCTTTCCATTTATTGTTCTGTTTGTCTGCCGGCAACAGTTGACGCATTAGAGAGATCTGATTAGTGAGCAGCATCTGTTGTCTCTTCCAGTGGGCTCTCAGTCAGAGTAACCCGTCTGCGCTGAGAGAGACTTTAGTGGAGGTTCCTCAGGTGAACTGGGAGGACATCGGAGGACTCGATGAGGTGAAGCGAGAGTTACAGGAGCTTGTGCAGGTAAACCACACACACACACACACACACACACACACACTAACACTAACAGGCAGGGCCACACCTGCCAATGGCTTAAGAAAATGTACTGGGTGTGTGTGTGTGTAACCAGTCATGAGACATAGATGAATCCTTATTAAAGTTACAAAAGTTATTCAGTCAATTCAGCAATGAGTGATTGTGCTTTTGTCTTTTGTTGTTTGATTAACATTAAAAATGCAGACAGCAACAGAAGCGAATGCACGGATCCAATAGACTGTTACACATTACTGTTTCTCAACTATTTTACTCTCAGTTGAGACATAACTGACTATGGACACTTGCTAAGACGGCCATTTTGACATAATTTTGTTTGAATATGTCTGTTCAAGAGCAAGATATGAAAAAGCGCTCAATTAAGTATTGGCTAGCTGAGATGTGTATTTCTGGGCAGGCACTTCTGGTGTTTACACACAGAAAACTCCCAAAAAGCAAGTAATGAATTGAGTTCCCGTCGTCTTAAGCTTAAATATTGAAATTGGCAAAGCTTGAACTTCCATCATGATGCAGCACCCGAGCGTTGTTTATGTTTGTTCACATTAATGTTCTCACAATTTTTCAGTATTATAATTCATAAAAATGTTACTGGGCATTGACACCGTTTCACATACTCACCAACACCGATTTTTACTCATTTGGCGTTTGGCAAGTGTTAATTTTATGTGAAGTGGCCATTCACAATCTCTTGCTCTCTCTCTCTCTCTCTCTCTCTCTCTCTCTCTCTCTCTCTGTAAAGTATCCTGTGGAGTATCCGGATAAATTCCTGAAGTTTGGAATGACTCCATCCCGAGGGGTTTTATTCTACGGTCCACCTGGTTGTGGCAAAACCCTACTAGCTAAAGCCATTGCCAACGAGTGCCAGGCCAACTTTGTGTCCATTAAAGGTACGTGTGTGTGTGAGAGAGAAGAGTGAAGTTAAAAAAGCATAGGATGAGTGTGTGTGTGTGTGTGTGTGTGTGTGTGTGTGTGTGTGTGTGTGTGTGTGTGTGTGTGTGTGTGTGTGTGTGTGTGTGTAATCTGTTCCATATTTTGCATTGATTGCAGGCCCAGAACTGCTCACCATGTGGTTTGGTGAATCAGAGGCAAACGTCAGAGATGTGTTCGATAAGGTGAACAAACTCCTGCTGTTTTACATGTGGTTTTAACATCATCATGCTTCTCAAATGTGTTTCCTCTTTCCCGTGACCACTTGTGATTCTTCAAGAGAAGAACTGACTACATACACTATCGCTGAAAAGTTTGTGGTCAGTGATAATGTTTGTTTTTAAAAGAAGAGTCTCATTACCAACCAGGCTGTCGCTAAATGGTAATATTGTGAAATATGATTACAATTGAAAATGTTTTCTATGTGAATATACAGTAAAGTGTAATTTATTCCTGTGATCAAAGCTGTATTTTCAGCATCATTACTCCAGTCTTCAGTGATCCTTCAGATATCACTCTGATATGATGATTTGATGATCAAGAAACATTTCTGATCATTATCAGTGTTGAAAGGGTTGTGTTGTTTAATGAAGTATAGAAAGCGTGGAAGTGTTTTTTTTCAAGATTCTTTGAAGAGAAAGTTCAAAAGAAGCATTTATTTGAAATATAATCATTTTAATTGATAGTAATAATAGTATTATAGTATAAAATATAGTAATAATTTTATAATTTTGTAACATTATAAATGTCTTTACTGTCACTTTTGATCAATTTAATGCCTCAAGAAACAAGAAATCTTAAATTGACCCCAAACTTTTGAAAAGTAATGTCTATAATGCACTAACTCACTCATTTACAGCATGTTAAGTCAATAAAAAAAGTTTTTAGTGGTATCCAGACACATTATTCTTTACACTATAACTGCAGTGTGGCCAAACGTGCTTTAACCGGTTACCTTAATGTTCCTCTCGAAGCGTTCTGAACTCCGTTTAGAATCTAGAGACTGCATTCTCACTCAAACTGTCTCGCATGCTGCTTGTGTTGCCGTGGTAACAGGCCCGGCAGGCGGCCCCGTGTATCCTGTTCTTCGACGAGCTGGACTCCATCGCTAAATCCCGAGGGGGGGGAGCTGGAGACGCAGGGGGAGCGGCTGACCGGGTCATCAACCAGATCCTGACCGAAATGGACGGGATGAGCGACAAGAAGAACGTCTTTATCATCGGCGCCACCAACAGGTAAAAAACAATAACAACTTGAGTAGTGGATCAAGTGAGGAAAGGGAGTCAAATCCCGTCTGTTGCTCTTACAGGCCTGACATCATAGATCCTGCAATCCTGAGACCCGGCCGCTTGGATCAGCTGATTTACATCCCTCTCCCTGACATGGGCTCTCGCTCCGCCATCCTACGCGCAAACCTCCGCAAGTCCCCGGTGGCTAAGGTCATTCTCACACTCACACACACACACACACATCTCCACATGAAGCCCCCCTCTAACGGTGTGTTCCTCAGGACGTGGACCTGGCGTATCTGTCCCGGATAACGGAGGGCTTCTCGGGAGCGGACCTGACTGAGATCTGCCAGAGAGCCTGTAAGCTGGCCATCAGAGAAGCCATCGAGGCAGAGATCCGTGCGGAGAGACAGCGCCAGGAGCGGAAAGACACTGCTATGGTGAGAGAGTGTGTGTGTGTGTGTGTGTGTGTGTGTGTGTGTGTGTGTGTGTGTGTGTGTGTGTGTGTGAGTGAGTGAGTGAGTGAGAAAAACACTGTATCCAGCCGTGTGTGTGCTGAACATGAATTTAGTCCTGGTTTCCTAAAGGACAGCTGACTCTTTTATGAGCTGGTCTCGGCCAACAACAACGCAAAACTCAATGAAAAACACACATGCATAAAGGAGAACACACACACAATGAATGTGGCGACTGTTGGAATGGAAATATCTGTTGTTAGTTAAAAGAATATTGTTGTTTGTTTACTCGTCGTTTTTGTGAGTAATTTAAGATGAAGAAGCAACACTGATGTCGGATTGTATTACTAATTTTAAAAATTGTATTAAAATAATCTTGACAAAAAGTTTAGGAATTTTTTTTCCTTACTCTAATTATGTTAGCAGCTATTGCTAAAAACAAAAACATAGATAAACCTCACTCATCAAATGTCAAACTAATGACCATTCTGACTAATCCCTTGTGATTAATATCCCCTGTAGTCAATAATTGTATCCCTTAAAACTCGTCTTTGATCACCACAATGACATATTTAAATGTTTTTTCCGTGAATAAAAATTATTCATGACTTAAAAATATCTTGATTTAACTCGACACCCTTGCCTCATTTAGTATGCACGGTTCTATGAATATGCAAATGAGCCCCGCCTCCACTCACTCACTCAGCTCAGAGATCCACTCGTTGACGATCACACGTTGATCTGATTGGTCACAAGATAGTTTGTGACGTCAGAAACACCAGCGATTTCAAAGCGTGTTTTTGAGACTGTCTTTGGTTCACTGCAGTTTTAAGAGGAAAATACTCAGCAATGGTGTCGACTAATGAATTTGCACATGGTTTGTCTTAAAGCAGATTAAAAACACCACATAGACACATAAACAACATTAAAAGATGGATTTTCACCACACATTTTATATTGTGTGTTTAGAGTGTGATATACACACACGTGATTCATACCTGTGCATTACATCTTCATGACTGTTTCCAGGACGATGATTATGACCCGGTGCCTGAGATCAGGAAGGATCATTTTGAGGAAGCCATGAGATTTGCTCGTCGGTCTGTTAGTGATAACGACATACGCAAGTACGAGATGTTTGCTCAGACTCTTCAGCAGAGCCGTGGATTTGGGAACTTCAGGTACTCAAACACACAAACACACAAATCAACATGCAGCAATGCTACAGTTTCTAAATGTCATAATCATTTGTTAACAAACAAGTATTCACTACTTCAATACGCTCATTGTTTCTGCCTTAAATTATTACACTGTTTAAATGAATACATTTTTAGCTATCTGTGATTTTGTATGTACATTTCTGAAATACATAACTCAGTTTCCTCTGATAACAGATCACTCTGAATTGTAATGTGAACTCGTGTATTTTCTGTAAAGCTGCTGTGAAACGATGTGTATTGTGAAAAGCGCTATACAAATCAATGTGAACTGAATTGAAATCAAAGGTAGCTCATCTCATACCTCGTTTTGTGATGTAAATAATCTCTGTCTTTCATTCTTTGCCTCGTCATCAGGTTTCCTACAGCGGCTCAGTCAGGTGGAGGTCAAGGGTCAGGCCAAGGCTCCGGTGGTCAGTTCAGAAATGATGGAGATGATGACCTCTATCAGTAATCAAGGTCAACTCTCCTCGACCAGCCCAACACCTGAGAGAGGAGATGAAACCCACTTGTGACTGAAAATCGGCACATTATGATTATTAAAGAGACAGTTCTCTCGCAAAAATTAAGAATATGGGCAACCAAACAGTTTATGGGCCCCGTTGACTTCCATAGTATATTTTTTTATACTGGAAGTCAATGGGGTCCAACAACAGTTTGGTTGCCCATTTTCTTCAAAAATATCTTCTTTTGTGTTCGACAGAAGAAAGAAACTCTTACAGGTTTGAAACAACTTGAGTAAATGATGACAGAATCTTTATTTTTGGGTGAGCTGTTCCTTTAACAGTAGAAACAACCAATATCTGTATGTTGTGTTTTTTTTCTGACAGGGATTATAATCTCTTTTAGCTCTGCGAGAAACGAATGTCAGAAATATTGAATTGAATCAGTGGTGTAAATGTCATTAGTTAATGTACTTAAGTATATTTTTGGCTACTTAGTAGTTTGACTGAGTCAAAGACTTTTACTCTCTACTTGACTACATTTTTAAATAAGTAAATGTACTCTTTACTCCAATACATTTGTGATGAGTAATGCAATTACTTGTTAAATTTTGCATGGCACCTTACTTTTTCTGCTGCAGTTTATTATGCAAAAGAACAAAAGACAAAAGAAGTGATATCTCCATCTACAGGGAATTGAAGGTAGTGTATGTTTTGCGTTTTAGCCTTGTTCACAAACACTTGTCAGCAAGGCCACTTTACATGAGTGCGAGTGCATTAGCAGGTGTTTCATATATTAGATGAGGACATGAATGCAGGCATGTCCAGTGCAAGTAGGCTTTGACTACTTAATTTTACTTAACATTAGTTTATTTATCCATTATATTGGATATTGGTTTACTTACGCTCTTTTTGAACAGTTGAGCTTAACTGAGACTTGAGTGTCTGTAGATGTTTAAGAGGCTGTTGATCTTGATTCATTGCTATTTTGAAGTGTTCAGTTTTATTTTAAGTGAATAAACATGTGATTGCTCTCCTCAGAAATCAACTGTTTCATGTTTCACGTCACTGGCATGTCTCTTAGGTGTTGAGGATTAGTGCAACTTTGAGCCCACATTCAGTACGAGTAAAAAAAACGTCTTAATTACTGTTAAAATCAGATACCATAATCTCCGGTTTCACAGACCAGGCTTAAAATAGTCTCAGACTAAAATGCATGTTTGAGCCGTTTTAACTGAAAGCATCTTAAACAGTGCCATTGTTTTGTATCAAGATGCACATCATGTTTTTTTTTTCTAAGGCACGTACATTTATAAAAGCTACTAAAAATGTCCTAATTGAATTAAGGCCTAATCCGGACTTAATCTAAGCCCTGTCTGTGAAACCAGGCCTAAGATTTTTACTCGAGTCGTATTGGAATTGGTGAATTGTACGGTTTACTTTACTCCAGATCCTTTACTTTTCAGTTACTCTTTACACCTCTGAATTTTAAACCTATTATTCACATTAAATTATAAGTTGATGCTGTTAAATACATGTGTTGATGTGATTGTGTGTCTGACTGTAATAATAAATTATGCCCCCCTGGCTGTAGAAACCTCTTTCTCATATTTAGCCTAATTCATGAGTGCCTGATCCTGGAGATCTGCCTGTTCAGATCCAAGCCTGATCCAACACCTGTAACATTACGTCTAAAGATCTCAGTTTGCTGGTTCAGTTGTGTTTGATCAGGGTCTTAAATGTCACCATAATGTATATTGAATTTCAAAACGAGACAGTAATCTTAACTTTGTTTAAAATGTTCAATTAACTTAACAAGCTCAAGTAAATATTTGCCGTCTAAATCCTTACCACAAAACAAATTTGCAGATCCACTCGTCTGCCATCTTTTAAGAATCATAAATACATCCAATGAACACATTAAATGAAGAGAACCAGAGCGAGTTGACACTGACCGTCAGTTTTTGAATTTCTGTGGCAGAAGCATGGACAGCTCATCAGGTAAACAAAATTAAGTCTGTTTTATTAAAGTCCCTCTGTAGTCTATCATTTTATCCCTTAAAACTCGTCTTTGATCACGAAAATGACTTATTTAAATGTTTTTGTCCTTGGAAAAAAATTTCTTAATGTCTTAAAAATAGCTTGAATGTAACTTGACACCCTTGCCTAATTTAGTATAAGGTTCTATGAATATGCAACTGAGCCCCGCCTCCACTCACTCACTCAGCTCAGAGATCCACCATAGACAGGAGATCCACTGGTTGACGATCACACGTTGATCTGATTGGTTACAAGGTAGTTTGTGACGTCAGAAACACCAGCGATTTCTAAGTGTGTCTTTGAGACTGTCTTTGGTTCACTGCAGTTTTAAGGAGAAAATACTCAGCAATGGAGTCGACTTATGAATTTAAGCCAAGTTCAAGTTACATGGTTTGTCTAAAAGCCTATTAAAAACACCACATAGACATATAAACAACATTAAAAACTGGATTTTCACCACAGGGGGACTTTACTGAATGTGCTTTTTTTATTATTGAAGAGGGCAGAAAATTGGGTTTTATGGTAATAAACTGAAATCTAACGTCCACGCAATACATGTAACGTGTGATATGAACATCAGCGATTTATTTTCGAGTTAATCTTTGACAGCCTTTTAGGGAGATCTCGAGGCGGAACGGGATCATTGGTGTCGAGGGCGTTCAGGAGAGTTTAACTCGTTGCGCGTGTTTACTTCCGGCGCAGACCGGAAGCTTCAGCTGGTTTCTGGAGGTGACCGAATGGCAATGTGAAGAATTGATTTGCTTTCTGCATTATAAGCGGTACTGTAGTTCTCTGTAGCTGGACGTTAAGCAGTTTTGCAGTCAGAGGTGATATTCTGCGTTGAGGATGGGGTCTCATCTCGTGCGGAGCTACATCACGGAGAGGGACGTGACACCGGACCCGCGGAAGCCGTCAGAATATGACCCGACTCTGGGCTTCGGCGAGCGGAAGGAGAGAGGTGACACGACCGCTCAAACACACACTTCATCCGCGCGTTTCACACACTCTCCCTCAACGGCAGGGTTTATTAACTCTCTAAATATGAACCGCGAGTCTTTAGGTCCTCAGAATGACTCTGAACTTCAGATATGCCACTAAATGTGTCTGTCTAGTTATGAGTTATGAGTGTTTGTAGGGTTGGTGTCATTACAACTCAACTTCATGTAGAGTTGACTAAAGAACATTGTTTCCAAAACACACAATGCATTTGCAGTTTTATGTTTATAAACTTATTGTGATGCATGTTTTTCAGTCATACATAAAAGAAAAAGGTTAGATTTCTGAACTCTGCATTCAAACTCTAGTTTATTATTAACCATTTGTGTCTATTAGATTTCATTTAAATGATTATTTAAAAAGCTTTTATTTATCCAACTCGACTTACAAATGATGAGAATAATATAATCACCATATATCTATTCATTGTGAAAACAATTTGTTATTCAGACAAATTGTTAAAGTGTGGCTAGCCATGAAACGAGCAACATTGGTTTAAAGATTGAATTGATTTTATTCATGATGATTGTATATAAACCTGTTTTTTTTGTGTGTATTTTACACGCATTGTTTATTAATACTATCACAGAGATCTTACCTCTCATTTCATGCACTGACACATATATGCAAACATTACGTGTATTAGTTTGTTAAAACGGTGTAATCCAAATGGATGGATATTTTACATGCAATTCAAATATACAGTCAAAGCAACATTTATTCAGACACCTTCAACATTTCTCACATTATCACAGTTTATTCGCTATAGTTTAGAAAGTGGTAATAAAATATGAGAAGAACTCAGAGTTATTAAATCAGGGGATATTTCAGTGGTTTTGTCCGTCCTTCTGTTAGACTGTCTCATAAATGAATTATGTAGAATATCTGTCAGCTGTTAAATTTAACTACACAATTAGATAATACCAGTTTAGCTCAACCAGTTACCAAGCAATGCTTCATTTAGTTCAGTCTGTGTGTGAAAAGGTCCATTAGCAATTAAAGAAAAAAACACTGAAGAAAACATGATCAGGTCAAAGAGTCGGAATAAGTTTTTGTTCCAAATTTGTATAATTTTACTGGTAGTCACTGTATGAAGAATATTTTTATATAATATGTCACAGTTTCAAACATTTTCCCCCTTTGACTCCAGGTAATATCTTGTTCACTGCTCCTGTCATGTAATAAAACGGGCTGTAAAGTTGAACACACTCTATGATTATTCCAGCTTGTGTTGTGTTGTTTCTCAGTGATGCTGGCGTCGCAGGAGCAGATGAACCAGGCCATGTTGCCGGTGCAGCAGAGAGATTACTGCGCACACCACCTCATCAAACTCATGAAGTGCAAGAGGGACAACTTCCCCAACTTCCTGGCCTGCAAACACGAGCGGCACGACTGGGACTACTGTGAACATCAGGAGTAAGAGACCCTGCGCTCACACACACACACACACACACACACACACACACACACACACACACACACACACACACACACACACACACACACACACACACACACACACACAGTCTGGTCATTGGACTGTTATATGAAGAAGTGCCACTGGTTTTAAACTGATTTCTAATCTGAAAAATCTGCCTTTGAAAGTTCGTTTGGTTCCAAAAGTAATACTATTAACTTCTGCTCACACTAAATTATCATAGATTAATTTAAAGAGCAACATTTGGTAACACTTTATTTTACAGTGTTACATGTACTTACTATAGTAATAACAGTAATTTATGCATAATTAGATGCAACTAACCCTCAACCAGACCCTAATCCTACCCTAACCCTATAATAAATACATGTAGTTTATTATTACTCAGTACTTAACCTTAATTGGTCATTACTGCAAAAAAAAGTCATTGGAAACGGTCTGAGAGTGAGTGGAGTTCAGCTAGTCAATGTGTCCCTGGCTTTAGAAGAGCAATATTATTATCATAACCCTGAATAAAAAAATATTGTCTTATTTTTTATATATACACTACCGTTCAAAAGTTTGAGGTCAGTAAGATTTTTAATGTTTTTTAAAGAAGTATCTTCTGCTCACCAAGGCTGCATTTATTTGATCAAAAACAATAATAAAAAAAACAGTAATTTTGTGAAATATTATGACAATTTAAAATGACTGTTTTCCATTTTAATATATTTTAAACTGTAATTTATTCCTGTGATCAAAGCATCATTACTCCAGTCTTCAGTGTCACATGACCCTTCACAAATCACTCTAATATGATGATTTGATGATCAAGAAACATTCATTATTCAATGTTTTCAATCATATTCTTTGATGAATAGAAAGTTCAAAAGAACAGCATTTATTTAAAATAGAATATTTTCTAACATTATAAATGTCTTCACTGTAACTTTTGATCAGTTTAACTCATCCTTGATGAATAAAAGTATTGATTTATTTTATTTCTTTCCCCCAAAAATAAAATTAAAATTCTTACTGACCCCAAACTTTTGCAAGGTAGTGTTTAATGTTACAAAAGCTTTCCATTTCAGATAAATGCTGTTCTTTTTTACTTTCTATTCATCATAGCATAATGAAATAAAAATGTAAATAACTGTTTTCAACATTTATAATGATGATAAATGTTTCTTGAGCATCAAATCATCATATTAGAATGAGTTCTGAAGGATCATGTGACACTGAAGACTGGAGTAATGATGATAACAGGAATAAATTACACTTTACTGTATATTCTCATAGAAAACAGCTGTTTTAAATTGGAATAATATTTCACAATATTACTGTTTTTGTTTGTATTTTTAATCAAATAAATGCAGCCTTGGTGAGCAGAAGAGACTTCTTTTAAAAACATTAAAAATCTTACTGACCCCAAACTTTTGAACGGTAGTGTATATTTTTTATAATTATTCATTACTGCACACTGCATTTGTTTTATACTGATATTACTGAAGTTATCTGTTTTTAATGTATAAACGCTTAAATACTGATTCAGGCAAATTATCAGTGCTGGTACTACTCGACCTCAGTGCTGCATTTGACACTGTCGATCATAACATACTTCTAGACAGGCTGGAAAACTGGGTGGGGCTTTCTGGGATAGTCCTAAAATGGTTCAGGTCATACTTAGATGGGAGAGGTTATTATGTGAGTATAGGAGACCATAAGTCTGAGTGGACATCCATGACATGCGGAGTCCCTCAAGGCTCAATTCTTGCGCCACTCCTGTTCAACCTGTATATGCTCCCAATGAGCCAAATAATGAGAAAGAACCAAATTGCTTACCACAGCTATGCAGACGACACACAGCTCTACTTAGCCCTATCGCCTAACGATTACAGCCCCATTGACTCCCTGTGCCAATGCATTGATGAAGTCAAAAGTTGGATGTGTCAAAACTTTCTTCAGCTAAACAAAGACAAAACTGAAGTCATTGCGTTTGGAAACAAAGATGAAGTTCTCAAGGTGAACGCATACCTTCACTCTAGGGGTCAAACAACTAAAAATCAAGTCAGGAATCTCGGTGTGTCCCTAGAGTCAGACCTTAGTTTCAGTAGTCATGTCAAAGCAATAACTAAATCAGCGTACTATCATCAGAAAAATATTGCAAGAATTAGATGCTTTGTTTCCAGACAAGACTTAGAGAAACTTGTGCATGCTTTCATCACCAGCAGGGTGGATTATTGTAATGGACTCCTCACCAGCCTTCCCAAAAAGACCATAAGACAGTTGCAGCTCATACAGAACGCTGCCGCCAGGATTCTGAGCAGAACCAGAAAATATGAACATATCACACCAGTCCTCAGGTCTTTACATTGGCTCCCAGTTACATTTAGGATTGATTTTAAAGTATTATTACTGGTATATAAATCATTCAATGGCCTAGGACCTCAATATATTGCAGATATGCTCACTGAATATAAACCCAACAGATCACTCAGATCACTAGGATCACATCAGCTAGAAATACCAAGGGTTCACTCTAAGCATGGCGAGTCCGCTTTTAGCTATTATGCCAGCCGCAGCTGGAACCAGCTTCCAGAGGAGATCAGATGTGCTCCTACTGTAGTCACATTCAAATCCAGACTCAAAACACTTCTGTTTAGCTGTGCATTTACTGAATGAGCACTGTGCCAATGTTCGTCCGACTGTTTGTACTGTATTTTATTTTATTTTTCTAAACTGTTTTAATTATTCTTATTTCTTTTATTATTTTAATTTCTTCTATGTAAAGCACTTTGAATTGCCATTGTGTATGAAATGTGCTATATAAATAAACTTGCCTTGCCTTGCCTAATGTGAAATTTTAAGTAGGCCTACAATTGACATAGAAGAACCATTGTTTTCTTAGTGTAAAGGACATTTTAATAATCTGAAGATTATTTTCAAAATGAAAGAACCTTTTGTGCTCTTAAAAAGGTTCTCAATGGAACAATCAATGCCAACAAAGAACATTTATTTGAATGTGAACCACATTTCATTCTGTGGTATTTCACAGTGGTGTATTTCTGAAGATACGGTCGTCTTATTGAGTGTCTCCTCTTCTTTTTGCAGTTATGTGATGAGGATGAAAGAGTACGAGAGAGAGAGAAGACTGAACTTGAGGAAGAAGAGGATCGAGGCAAATGCTGCTTAAATATCCCGCTTCATTTCTCCATCATTTTCCCCTGTTTCTGTGTATATAAATGGCTCTCTCAATAATAAAGATTATCTTTGAGCTCTACAGAATGAGTCTTTGCTCATATGTGTGTGTCCCTGTGTGTTTTATTCAGAAAGACAACCAATCTAGCAGATTATCATAAAATGTTACGCATGAATTACAGTACACATTACCATCTGTAAATACTTGGACAAAATCACAAGACAATTACCCTTTTTTTTCTCTTTTATATAAATTGTTAGGTCAACAAAACTGTTCTGGGATCTGCAGTTTGCACCAAGTTTCCTTTAGCATGATTAAAACATGAATCACACACACAGCATGTCGGAGGTAAACTTCAGAGCTGAACGCAGGCGACTGTCTCTGATCCGTTCACTTCAGGACCTCTCGATCATCACAATGAATACAAGCAGAACTAAAGATCTTTACTGAAGTCACAGCCATCACATTATCAGTGCATATCCGAGATCTCACAAACACACACACTCAAAACACAGTAGCGGAGCACACACAGGCTACAGGCGGGGAACACTAGTGTGTTTAATGACTAGATGAGCGGACTCTAATGAAGAAACGTGCAGGTCTGGGGAAAATACTGCGCACAAAATGACCTCGCTTTCATGACAAGCACTTTTCCCTCCAAATATTTCATTATTGAAATGAAAATATATATATATATATATATATATGCAAATTTGTATATATATACTTGTATATGTATACTTACAGTTGTATTTCAAAAGTCACAGCTATTGAGAATTGAGGGTGTGCTTAGTTATGAAAACGACGTCGATTTTTGTCTTAAAATGTGCTCTTTTCTTTTGTGCAAAATATGAGTAACTTCTGATTGAATTCTGATGTGGACAGGCTTAGGACAGTTCTCATCAGTTTCCTCCTGATGTTAGAGATCAGGCCTGCAGGGGGCGATACAGCGCCATTAACATGAAGCTTGAGGTTCTGGATCTGAGCAGACTTTATTATTCAGAGTCAGTCCGTTCTAAGAGATGAGCGTGTGCGGTATAAAAGAGAGAGAAGAGAGGTTAAAAGACGGCGATGTCCTACAGGACGAAGGGCAGGATGGGCGAGCGGAGCGTGGGATAGTCCCGAAACTCCTTCAGGTAACTGCGGTGTTTCCCCTTCGCCCACACCGTCATCTGGATGAAGCCCACCAGCGTGAAGAAGGCCACGGGCAGACACTGGGTCATCAGGGTGAAGCCCAGCCACGAGCCCAGCTGCGCACACACACACACACCACAATAGGGCTGTCACTATATATCGCAATACAAAAATGCATCAATATGTATCGTGGATGATTCATCCAAAATTAAGAAAAGATTACTGTAAAAATAAACCAAGTTTTAAGAGTTTTAGTGTCAGTGCTACATTAAACTGCTATATATAATGTTGAATATCATGTGATCAAGACATGCTCACGCCACAAATCATTACAGACACACACTAATCGTTTGGGTGATTGTGACGTTATTTTCATGAGAGTTAAAGGAATTACATTTTTTTAAATGAAAATTCTGTCATCATTTACTCACCCTCAAGTTGTTTCAAACCTGTATGAGTTTCTCTCTTCTGTTGAACACAAAAAGATGATATTTGGAAGAATGTTGGTAACCAGACTTGTTTTTTTTTTCCTATGATGGAAGTCAATGGGTCCATCAGTTGTTTGGTTACTGACATTCTTCAAAATATCTTCTTTTGTGTTCAGCAGAAGAGAGAAACTCATACAGGTTTGAAACAACTCGAGGGTGAGAAAATGATGACAGAATTTTCATTTTTAAGTGAACTATTCCTTTAAGCATATTTCTCCCCCAATCCTCATTACTATAATGCAGAAAAAAAATAAAAATAATAATAATATATATTATGGGGGGGTTGGGTGATCATTACAATAATTATCCACATGAAATAATTATCATGATTTTTCACAATGCAAAAATATCTTAATGGTAATTTGCCTGTATGTAAGGCCATTTTTGTTTTTAGAATTTTAAGGAATTTCCTGATGTTTTTCGTGATCTTCGTGATCAATTAAGTAGCTTTTATAAACATGCCTTAAAAGCTTTCAGTTAAAACAGCTGAAACATGCATTTTAGTCTGGGACTAGCTTAACCCTGGTCTGTGAAGCGGCCAGAAGTGTTTTGTTTTAATGATACACTACTTTGGTCTTGTTGCTCATGCTGATCACTAACTTGATGAAACCACATTGGGAACCTCTGAGGTTGCCTATTAGCTGGAGGTTGCAGTAAGTTTGGGCCAAGTTAGACTGTAATACATTCAACCTGATCCAAAGTATAAATCTATGTCGAAGTCTAACTGTTATTATGTCTCAGCATAAAGCATCTGATTTATATGGAAGCTTGTTTCTGCCACAGAATAAAAAATAAAAAGGAAAAAGTCATAATTGTGAGATAAAAAGTCACAAGTGCGATTTTATATCACACAATTCTGACTTTATATCTCTCAATTGCGTGTTATAAAGTCAGAATTGTGAGTTATAAACATGCAATTCTGAGAAAAAAAAGTCAGAGTTGCGAGATAAAAAAAAAAAGTTTCAATTATCTTTTAAAATGTTTTATCCGGTGGCGGGAACAAGCCTCCACAGATTTAGGATCTTCATCAGAACACAGTTGTCAGTGAAAGGTCTGAACGTGTGTGTGAGAGCGCAGATCTTCCTGACCTCATAAGTGTAGTTGGGGCAGGAGACCAGCAGGAAGATCCAGGTAAAGGGGTTTTTAGTCGGATACGGGATCTTCCTGGTCTTAGATCCTGCAGAAGAGGAAAACACTCTTACTTATGGCAGACTCGATCTAATAATGAGCCGAGCAACAGATACAAACACTGCAAATGACATGTAAACATATGTTACAGAAAAGGTATAAGGTGTATACATAAAAATGTGTAAGTGTGAGTGGGTGAGTGATTGATTGAGTGAGTGTGTAAGTATGTGAGTGTGTGTGTAAGTATGTGAGTGTGTGTGTAAGTGTGTGTGTGACCAAAATCTCAGAGTGGGCTGTTACCTGGTGGTCTGAGATTTCTCAGGGCGATGTGGATGGAGAAGTTTCCGATCTGACAGAACTGTGGTCATAAAGAGATCATTAGTCTTGACCTCTGACCTGAGGTCTGTGTCATCACATGATCCTGTGAAAGAGCTGATCTTACCAGGAACACGATGAGGGCCAGTCTGATCTGCTGCTCTCCATAGACTGTAACGCAAACAAGAGCATGAGCCGTGAAGAACACACGTTTCAATCTCTGCTGACATCACGCCACCAGAGACTGCCAGTGTCATTTATAGATAAAACAATGAATGCATGTTTTGTATTTGTGTTTAAGCAGGGAACAGTATATGAAGGCTCACTGGGTGGCGTGTACAGCGGGTGGTTAATGTAATACGCCATCCAAGCTGCAAATCCCCAGTAGTATGTGCAGTTCTGCAAAAACACACAATGAAATGTCTTGATATTACTGCAAAGATCCGATAATATCTAAAAACATTACCGTGACAGGCTGAACAAGAAGATTGACATTTTATTAAAGTGCCCCTATTATGCTTTTTGGTATATTCCCTTTCATGTAGTGTGTAATTCAGCTGTTTGTTAAGTTTCAGAGATCACAGTGCAGATAAATTGAGTTATTTTCTCCTAAAAGAAAGACTGGGCCATCTGACCAATCAGAGCAGAGTAGACCAATCACAACAGACTGGGCCATCTGACCAATCAGAGCAGAGTAGACCAATCACAACAGACTGGGCCATCTGACCAATCAGAGCAGAGTAGACCAATCACAACAGACTGGGCCATCTGACCAATCAGAGCAGAGTAGACCAATCACAACAGACTGGGCCATCCGACCAATCAGAGCAGAGTAGATCAATCACAACAGACTGAGTCATCTGACCAATCAGAGCAGAGTAGATCAATCACAACAGACTGGGCCATCTGACCAATCAGAGCAGAGTAGACCAATCACAACAGACTGGGCCATCTGACCAATCAGAGCAGAGTAGACCAATCACAACAGACTGGGCCATCCGACCAATCAGAGCAGAGTAGATCAATCACAACAGACTGAGTCATCTGACCAATCAGAGCAGAGTAGATCAATCACAACAGACTGGGCCATCTGACCAATCAGAGCAGAGTAGACCAATCACAACAGACTGAGTCATCTGACCAATCAGAGCAGAGTAGATCAATCACAACAGACTGAGTCATCTGACCAATCAGAGCAGAGTAGATCAATCACAACAGACTGGGTCATCTGACCAATCAGAGCAGAGTAGATCAATCACAACAGACTGGGTCATCTGACCAATCAGAGCAGAGTAGACCAATCACAACAGACTGGGCCATCTGACCAATCAGAGCAGAGTAGACCAATCACAACAGACTGAGTCATCTGACCAATCAGAGCAGAGTAAACCAATCACAACAGACTGGGTTAATCTGACCAATCAGAGCAGAGTAGACCAATCACAACAGACTGGGCCATCTGACCAATCAGAGCAGAGTAGACCAATCACAACAGACTGGGCCATCTGACCAATCAGAGCAGAGTAGACCAATCACAACAGACTGAGTCATCTGACCAATCAGAGCAGAGTAAACCAATCACAACAGACTGGGTTAATCTGACCAATCAGAGCAGAGTAGACCAATCACAACAGACTGGGCCATCTGACCAATCAGAGCAGAGTAGACCAATCACAACAGACTGGGCCATCTGACCAATCAGAGCAGAGTAGACCAATCACAACAGACTGGGTTCATCTGACCAATCAGAGCAGAGTAAACCAATCACAACAGACTGAGTCATCTGACCAATCAGAGCAGAGTAGACCAATCACAACAGACTGGGTCATCTGACCAATCAGAGCAGAGTAGACCAATCACAACAGACTGGGTCATCTGACCAATCAGAGCAGAGTAGACCAATCACAACAGACTGGGTCATCTGACCAATCAGAGCAGAGTAGACCAATCACAACAGACTGGGTCATCTGACCAATCAGAGCAGGAAAGGAGGGGTTTAGAGGCCAAATCCTTGTTTGACACTTTGAGAAATGAGGTGATGCTGCTAAATATATTATGAGCATGTAAACATGGATGTATGTAAACCTACTGTAGGAGACCTCCAAAACAAAAATAGGAACATTTAAAATAGCATAATAGGGACACTTTAAGTGTACACACAAGCCGGAGTAAATCAAATACACACAACAGAAATTAGGCAAAATAGTGTATTAGTATGAAAAGTAACGATTAACTGCATAAATTCTTAAAAATCCATGAGAAATGTAAAAGTTTCTATATTTCTGGTTTATATATTCAAATCCACATATTTTTCTCTATATTAAGAATCGTGACTTGACTTGCGTGTCTGTGTGTGTGTGTGTGTGTGTGTGTGTGTGTGTGTATCTGAGCAGTCGTATATCTCATCTTGAAGATGACTTGACGTGTGTGTGTGTGTGTGTGTGTGTGTGTGTATCTGAGCAGTCGTATATCTCATCTTGAAGATGACTTGACGTGTGTGTGTGTGTGTGTGTGTGTGTGTGTATCTGAGCAGTCGTATATCTCATCTTGAAGATGACTTGACGTGTGTGTGTGTGTGTGTGTGTGTGTGTGTGTGTGTGTGTGTGTGTGTGTGTGTGTGTGTGTGTGTCTGAGCAGTCGTATATCTCACCTTGAAGTTGACTTGACGTGTGTGTGTGTGTGTGTGTGTGTATCTGAGCAGTCGTATATCTCACCTTGAAGTTGACTTGACGTGTGTGTGTGTGTGTGTGTGTGTGTGTGTGTGTGTGTGTGTGTGTGTGTGTGTGTGTGTGTGTGTGTGTGTATCTGAGCAGTCGTATATCTCACCTTGAAGATGTTTCGGAGAGGCATAGTCCCGTGTGAGAAGCGATGGACGAACAACGTTTCCAAAAGTCTCTTAACGTAGTGGAAGGAATGACACATACATGCCAAACTACAACAACAACACACTGAATTACCCATCAGCCCCCTGAAGCCGTTTCACTGTGGCAAAAACACACTAAACAAACATCTAAATGTCTTTCGGTTTGAAAATGACTTCATATGACTGTATTTTTATGACAGTTGCACACGTACATGGACCTTGTTGTGTATTTGTTGCTGTACTGTAAACACTTACTGTACGACCCAGTGTTTGCTGGTGGTGAAGTCATATTTAGGCGCATATATAAACGGGACTCTGAAGTAAAACATCAGATAAATCAGCAGAGGACCGGCGTACTCCGTCAGAAACACCTGAGAGAGAGAGAGAGAGAGAGAGAGAGAGAGAGAGGGGGGGGGGGGGGGGGGGAGATTTATTTACTATGCTACATATATGTTTTGTTAGTTTGTCTTAATATTTATATATAACATGTTAATGCTTTGGCAACATTGTGATACTCAGTAATGCTAATAAAGCTCATTTGAATTGTTCGAGAGAGTTAGAGAGTTAGTGACAGTATATATAAGCATTATAAGGTGTTCACGAGTTCAGTTCCTCTGCTGTCGGGAATCACGTTCATGTTTCCAGGTTATTAATATCTCATGCTCTCACACAGATAATGTGACAGACACTAAACGGGCCGGTTAAGAGAGACAGATTAACACACAGCCACGCACACACACACACACACACACTCACACACACACTCACACACTCACACACACACACACACACACACACACACACACACACACACACTCACACACACACTCACACACACACTCACACACACTCACACACACACTCACACACACACACACACACACACACACACACACTCACACACACACTCACACACACACTCACACACACACACACAGGCTGTCAGACGCTTTATTGAATTAAACGTGGATGAAAACTAGACTGGAACATGAACATACAAAACAGCTCAGTGACATTATCAGGTACAGATTTTGTGCTTTTGAATTTAATGCGAGTGTGAATATCATTTTGCGTGATCTTTATAGCCGTACTGAAAGCAACAATGAATAACTCTCCTCAGATCTTGTAAACTGTGAACTCAATGTGAACAATCAAGTGTCTTCTATGATAAAGAGTTCAGTTAGTCAGTGTGTGTCTTTAATCATGTTAAAATGGTGTAATATTTATATGATCATGTGCCTCTATCCATTTGGTTGAGTGCGCCACACGCTCTTCTGATTGGCTGTGATTTTTGATTGATTGATCATGTCTTGTAGTCATGTGACATCTGATATGGACACACACACTGCTAGTCGCTGGAGTGTTACTGCGTCGTGTCAGGTTATTACATGGCGTAAAGCTGCTCCTAGATCAACACACTTTACAACTCACAACTTTCAAAACTGCCTTATAAAGTTTTTGTTTTCTGAACATATTTTCTTTTGGAAAGACGTTTTGTCAGCGGAACACTATCGTGACTAATGTCTATGGTATGAGCTAATTTGCACAGTGTAGTGTGTATGTGTGTGTGAGTGAGTGTGTGCATGTGTGTGTGAGTGAGTGTGTGAGTGAGAGAGAGAGAGAGAGAGAGAGAGAGTATCTGTGTGTGTGTGTGTGTGTGTGTGTGTGTGTGTGTGTGTGTGTGTGTGTGTGTGTGTGTGTGTGAGTGAGTGAGTGTGCGTGTGTGTGTGTGTGTGTCTGAGTGAGTGAGTGAGTGAGTGTGTGTGCGTGCGTGTGAGTGCGCGTGTGTGTGTGTGTTTGTGTGTGTCTGAGTGAGTGAGTGAGTGAGTGTGTGTCTGAGTGAGTGAGTGTGTGTGTGTGGTTGTTTGAGTGTCTGTGCACGTGTGTGTAAGAGAGAACGAGTGTGTGAGAGAGAGAGAGAGAGAGAGAGAGAGAGAGAGAGAGAGTGAGTGAGTGAGTATCTGTGCGTGTGTGTGTGTGTGTGTGTGTGTGTGTGTATGTGAGTGAGTGAGTGTGTGTGTGTGCGTGCATGTGAGTGCGCGCGTGTGTGTGTGTGTGTGTGTGTGTCTGAGTGAGTGAGTGAGTGAGTGAGTGAGTGAGTGAGTGAGTGAGTGTGTGTGCGTGCGTGTGAGTGCGCGTGTGTGTGTGTGTGTGTCTGAGTGAGTGAGTGAGTGTGTGTGTGTGGTTGTTTGAGTGTCTGTGCCCGTGTGTGTAAGAGAGAACGAGTGTGTGAGAGAGAGAGAGAGAGAGAGAGAGAGTGAGTGAGTGAGTATCTGTGCGTGTGTGTGTGTGTGTGTGTGTGTGTGTGTGTGTGTGTGTGTGTGTATGTGAGTGAGTGAGTGTGTGTGTGTGAGGGAGTGAGTGAGTGTGTGTGTGAGTAAGTGAGTGTGTGTGTGTGTGTGTGCGTGCGTGTGTGTGCGAGCGAGTGTGTGTCTGAGTGAGTGAGTGAGTGAGTGAGTGAGTGAGTGAGTGTCTGTGTGTGTGTGTGTGTGTGTGTGTGTGTGTGTGTGTGTGTGTGTGTGTGTGTCTCACCGTGACCCAGCTGATCTGGGCTCCCAGGTCTCTGAAGTAGAAGGTTGCAGTGGTTCCCACCGGCAGATGCTGGAGAACGTCCTCATCCTTCAGGGATTTACCCTCTGCAACACAAGCCCATAATGCATCAGCACACGACCCCGAACCCTTCACCTATACAGGTGTACCACACAACAGAATCCATCCTTCCCATTCAACCCCTTCTTTAGGATTCTCCTCACCCGTTCATATCATAAAGTTCAGTCATAAACCCTCAGTCATCAGACTTCAGCAGTGTGCTCTGAAAACTGTCTCTAGTGCCGTCTAGTTAACTAATATTGATTTAGGTGTTAATCTCATACAAGTGGCCTGTGGTGTAGAAGTAAATGATGACACAGTGAGCAAGAGCTTTGACAGCATGAATCTCTTCTAACAGTAAATGTCAGCAGTCCGTCACTCAGTCGAGATTATGAACTCAAGGTTAATACGCACTGGGATCCAGACGAATGGACTGTCGGGCCGGATACCACTGAGGGTCTGAAACACACACGGAGAACACAGGACAACATTAACAGCACAGTCAAACACACATGCACACACTTCAGACTCACACTAGCTTTCAAAAGTTTGGGAAAGTCGGGAAATGTTTTTGAAAGAGTCTCTTATTCTCACCAAGGCTGCATTTATTTCATTAAAAATACAGTAAAAACAGTGAAATTGTGAAATATTATTGCAATTTTAAATATCTGTTTTCTATGTGAATATACAGTAAAGTGTAATTAATTCCTGTGATTAAAGCTGTATTTTCAGCATCATTACTCCAGTCTTCAGTGTCACATGACCCTTCAGAAATCACTCTAATATGATGATCTGATGATCAAGAAACATTTATGATTATTATCAATGGTGAAAGGGTTGTGTTGTTTAATGAAGTCTGGAAAGCGTGGAAGTGTTTTTTTCTTCAGTATTCTTTGATGAATAGAAAATTCAACAGAATATATTTGAAATTGCAATCTTTTGCAACATTATAAATGTCTTTTTTTGACCCATCCCAAACTTGTAAGCAGAAGTTAAAGCTGACTGAGGATCAGAGATCGATGTATACTCACGACTCTTGTGGAACATGGACTTGATTTCTCCGATAGTGGCATTGGGCTCAACCTGCCAATCAAACAAACACACAAACACTAGTCTTAGAGTGTGTGTGTGTGTGTGTCTGCATCGAGGGCTATATTTATCTACAATCCCCCAGCGATGTGGCGTTGGCGCAGCAGCTGTTCTGAGAGAGACAGACACTGACCGACTGACCAGATCTCCCAGAAACCCACAGGCCTCGCGCCGAGCTGGGAGATTCCAGACGCCGGCTGACTCTACAAGTCCTCCGAGAAACCGCTTTATCTAACGTTTGTGCGTTTTCTGTCAGTATTGCAAAATAACTACTGAATGTCAAACCAATTAAAAGCATAAATCGTTGAATTAAACCCAGTTTGTAACAAATACAGGGGACACGAGAGATTCCCTCTCTTTAAGGCCCCCAGAAATCAAAATGTACATTTTTTTTTTTAGATTTTAGTATGAATATGTGAGGCTTAAGGTTATGAATCAGCTGGTGTTTTCCAAAACATTGACAAAATTCACATTTAGGAGATATAAGCATTCAAAACTTCAGTCCCGTCACCGCGGACTTCAGCTGCTCATCACATCTTTTGTCCAATCAAATGCTCTCTAGAATCTAAAGCTCCGCCCCCTCTGCTGGAAACACCCCCTGGCCAAAGAGACTGTTGACACCACACAAAGCAAAATGTGTTGGAGGTGTGTGTTCAGTTGCTCGAGTTTTCCAGCTGTACTTTGGTTACGAATGAAATGGCTGGATTATAATCACACCTCTACTATTGAATCCAAAGTATCTTCGGCGCTCGGATTCGCGTCCATGGTGCGGTCAAGTACGACCTGCAGTCTCTGAGGGAAACTAAATGCTATTGGCTATTTGAAAAAGGGGGAGGAGCCAATCAATATGTCCCGCCTTAGCTTCCTGTTTCAGTGTAAATTTCATCATCGCATCAAACAAAGCTGCGCGTTTCAAGACACTTCAGTGGGAATTTAAACACTCCAAAAACGTAATGAATGAACAAGTAAGACCTCAAAATGTGCTCAAATGCACTTATGAAAACTCCTGCTCAAGAAATGTCTGTGATTCTAAATAAAACAACATTGGTGCTTTAATGAAAGACTTTTTACTTGCAAAAAGTGGCATGATTTTATTGATTTTTTTGCATGGAAAGTAGCTTTTGAAGTAGAAGTCTAGAGGCCAAATAAAAACCACCACTGACGCCTCGTGGAGTTTGTTTTGACACGTTTTGAGCGGGACACTTCAGAAACGGATTTAAACCAGACAATGAAATGGCATGTATACAGTACAGAACCACACGTGTTTTCATATCATTATAAAGTGATTAATTTGTTGACTAGTTCCTGCATTAGTGGAGGACTTCAGTGTGTTTGCCTTCGAGGCTGAGAGGGCACTAACATTAGTAGTACATAAAGCGGTAAAAACAATGTGACAAAAACTCACGCAAGCCCGACCCAAATGTTTAATGTCACGATTATTACCATCTATTTGCATTATATCCATTTGTTCATGTAATGTACATAGGAGTCTAATTTCAATGATATGGCCTTTGTTTAGATATAAAGATGGCCATCTTTAAGCATGACTGTTTGGATTTATATGAAATGATAACACTTTAAGGTTAATACAAATATTGTTAATTTGTTGATTTCAACATTTACTAATACTTTTTTACTTTTGAAAGTGTGTCTCTTAACATTAGATAGTGCACTATAAGCTAACACGAATGATCAATGTATCATTCATATTTTTATATTTTAAAATTCAGTTTTTAAATTTTTGTAATAAAGTTCAGCACTATTTTGCGTGCAATGCTTGTTTTCATTCAGTTTCCATCAGTTGATTAATCGGTGCCGACCTAGTTATGGTTAAACTCCACTACCGGTCGCCCTCTCCTGTGAAGCACCTCGAGTAAACTCTGTGCCATTCACTGAGAATGTTAGCATTTATAGTAAATATAGGTAACACTTGACAATAAGCTTTCATTGGTTAACATTGGTTAACATGAACTAATAATGAACTGCACGTATACAGCATTTGTTAATCTTTGTTAATGTTAATTTCAACATTTACTAATACATTATTAAAACCAAAGGTTGTATTTGTTAACATTAGTTAATGCACTGTGAATTAACAAACATCAACAAACAATGAACAGCTGTAGTTTTATGAACTGACATTAACAAAGATAAATAAATACAGTAACACATGTATAGCTCATGGATAGCTCATGTTAGTTAATACATTAACTTATGTTAACAATTGAAACCTTATTGTAAAGTGGTACCTATATAGTAATGTATTAAAGCATCTTCTTGAGCTTATCATTTCTTTCCCGCCAAAAACCTTAAATTCATCAGTTCATCATCATCATCAGTTCATCATCATCATCGCAGGCTGGCATTCCACAGTGACATCACAACACCAGTAGCCAATGACATCACAGTGGAAGCGGCAGTTAATCCGAGGACATACGGGTGCAATCCTCGATAATCCTCCTGACATTCTGGAGGCCTCATTACAGGGACGACTACAGCAAGACCCCGAAACACACACCCTGAGCCCGTTCCTATAGACAAGACGACACTCCAGGGATGAGCACGTCACATTTCACACACCCTGAGCCCGCTCCTATAGACGGCACCACTCTAGGGATGAGGACGTCACATTTCACAGTGGGAAAAAGGGCTTCATTCATTTGAGAATAATCATGAGAGAAGAAAGTGAATTGACTGAGGCTCACGGTTACAGGGTAACGAAGCATCTAGACATGGGTAGTTGAAATATGACACTGATTTGGAAGATTTATAGGTTAAAATTGTGAGGCAAAGTACATAATAGATTGATTTCCATTTCTATTGAGTTAATCAAACATTTTTAATTCAATTTTAATGCATTATTATCGTTAACTAAAACTAACACCATAAAAAAATCATTTTTGTTTCTTAAAATAAACGTCAACTGAAATATAATATAAAAAAAAAATACTTTTTTTTTAAAGTTAGGTGCTAATTTTGTATAGTCGAGGTACTACTGTAACAGAAGTTCATAAAAAATTTATGCACACATTAAAAAATAAAAATAAATAAAAAAAGTAATAAGAGTGTCCAAAAACAACAACAAGTAAATGACCAAAACTTTCAAAAGAACACATATATAAAAATGTAAATAAAAATCATAATAGTGTATTAATTATAAAGTAATATAACACTGCTGCGGCATATTATTGTTAACTAAATCTAACACCATACTAAATAAAAAAAATTGTTGCTCAAAATAAAAATTAACTGAAATATAATATTAAAAAAATTTTAAAATTTTTTTTAGCTAGGTGCCAATGCAACATTTCTCATTTTTGGTGTAGTTTAAGTCGAGGTACTACTGTAATAGAAGTTCATAAAACTATACACATATAAAAAATAAAAATAATAATAATAATAAAAATGGCCAAAAAACTACTAAATTACTAAAACTTTAAAATGAAAACAAATATAAAAATAAAAATGAATTCAAAAATATTAACAAAAATCATAATGCCGTTTTAATGATGATGTAAAATAACAAATAAAAATATAGCTGCAAGCAGCAATTACCGGGGCCAAGCAGAATAAGACGACAAGACATGCCAACATGTCTGAAAGTGTCAGACCAACTGCAACAATGAGCAATTAAAGACATTTAACCCCCTGAGGTCGGCTATCGCGCCGGCGCGATAGGCTCGTTTTTTTCCGTATGAGTGCAAAAAAAAAATAAAAAAAAAATATTAATTTTTATCTTATATGCTTGTGTTATACATCAATCAATCCTGTTTAGTGTGTATTTTTTTTGTGTATGCTCATAATAAAAACAAAGTGTTGTGCTTTTCGCCAAATAAAGAAAAATAAACATGATGCGAGTTCTGCCTACTCTCCGTCAGTGAAGTCAATTCTGAAACGCGTCCGAAAATGAACTGTAACTCAGCGAATACTCAGTCAATCAGGCATACAGTCACACAGGCATGAAGCTTGAATTATCTTCTTTCAAATGAAGTAATTTTTATAAAAAACAAATATTCACAGTTTATATAATATGTATGTAAAGAGAGAGATGTCAGTCGTTCTCATCTCAGCTAATTAAGTTTTAATGTGACTCCGCCTACGGAGACCGCGCTATTCAAACGCAAATGTGAGGCGATCCATACAAACCTGTGAAACGCCCACATCAGCTGGAAAAGGCCGGTGAAACACTGGATGCGTGGCGTTGTCTCAGCTGCGTGGCGTGTCCGTTTTTATTTCGGCTCCCATGTTAACAGTTTAGAGTTTGCATACTGCCTGTGTGAGACGCGCGTCTCAGGCGCGGCACGAGCCGCGTGGAAAACGCGTGCATTCTAGAAATAGAACCGACGCCTATTTTTCACGCGACACGCAAGCGTCTTGGAAGCGTTTCCATGCAAAATTGAATAGGAAAATCTGTTTATTTGTCATTTTGACATGAATACATATTAATAAATGTCCTTTTGATGTTTAAAATTGTCTAGGTTTTGACATAAATGCAAATATAAATGTAATTTTTCAAAATATGATCGATTTTCAAATACTGCTGTATTGAATTAACAGCTTTTAGCAAACTCTATTGCTATACTGAGATGAGGAATATATACTGTATGTGTTTAGTCAAAAATAAAGTCATCAACTAACTAATGAATCCTTTACTTTGAAATACGTATGATAAAATGTATACTTTAGTTTTGAAAGACGTTGACTAGTTTTGAAAAGATTATAAAGTATGTATGTGCATGCATATATGTGTGTGTGTGTATATATGAAGAGTTCAGATGCAAAAGCCTCTAAATGCCATCTGAATTTTTCTCCTAGAATGATCATTTTTATGAAGCTTGTATATTTAAGTTAGCTATAGTGACACACCTGAATGAATGGCTCATTAAGTATTGTAGTCTCACCAGGTGTGAACTACTACATATGCATGATGCTGTTGGAGCGTTTACGCCCCATCCGCATATTGGCTTTCCAAACTAAAAGTGTTTCACAAAACTAAAATCAATGTATCGTTTTTTTGTGAATGATTAGGCAGGATGATTTTCATATCATTTTGAAGAAAAAACACTAGGCGATGAAATCCATTAGTCAAAAGTCTTATTGCCACATATTTAGTATGTGTTTTGTGGCCTTATTTCAGAAACTTTAATTTTTAGTTTTTTCGATAACCATGCATAAACATTATTCTCTCAAAAATGAAAACATGTACATACATATGGCTCACATATTATGGAAGTCCTGTTTGTGCTATATAGAGTGAATTTACACCTTTGCCATTAATATGTTTATAAGCAACTGAAAAAAGCACAAATGTCAGGGCATGTCAGAACATCTCAAGGACCCCAAAAACACCCCAGACCCCAGAGGGTTAAAGAGGATTTCAGGCGAAATGGCTGAAAAATCATGTAAAAAGTGATTCAAAATATGATTTAATGGATTGTCACTTTTGACCAAAAGGTGGCGCTGTTACGAAATTGATGTGGTGTGGTCAGAGTAAGGAGACAGTGACACATACAAAGTTTTGTGTCAATATGTCGAGGCATTGCAGATATAAAGCCTGAATAGTCATTTTGGCATCATGCCTCAACTTTGCTGCTGTGCTATACGAAAACGGTTTCATCAATCGACACGAAATCCATAACATTTTGTCGGCACAGTCTGGAGATGATACGATTCGATTTTGGTGAAAATCGGACAAACGGTCTAGGAGGAGTTCGAAAAAGTAGGTTTTGAATGAAAATCAAGATGGCGGACAGGAAGTTTGGCCAAATAAGGAAAACTTGGTATCTATGTTCTCGGCTTGACCCAAGGAATCTATTAAGACCCGTGGCATTTCAATAGCCAGATTTATTCAAAAGTTATTAGCCTTTTTGGAAATTTTGTTATAACTTTTGACCACTAGGTGGCGCTGTCTTGAAATATTTTGGTTGCCTTCAGGGGATGGTGCTGATGACACAATCTGAGTTTCGTAATATTACACCAATGCATTTGTTTAGTATAGCATTTTATTTCACAAAACTGTATTGAGGTCAATGGGAATTTCATATTTTGTTCAATTATAGCGCCACCAAGAGGCTCAGTCCCACAATTTTTTTTATGTGTCCTCAGAGTGAGCCCATACATATATGTGTCGATTTTGGTGCAAAAATCTCAATTTGCTTCGGAGTTATAGACATTTATATGAAAAAACACGTAAAAAATGACTGACACACGACTTTGATTGAATATTACTACCCCTAAACATCAATATTTTCGCATTTGGGCATTGGCGTATAGCTATCGACCTATGTTTCCAAACTTCTGACGGTGGTTTCGTCTCGATCGGACAAACGGTTTCGAAGATATAGCCTACTGTTTTTTAAGCGCTAAATCACAACGCTACACAAACCGTAAGGCAAAACCTAGCATGTTTGGTATCGTTGGACTCGGCAACGATTCAGGAGTCTAATGAGATGAGTTTCGTGAAAATAAGTCGATCACACCCAAAGTTATAAGCATTTTTAAAAAAAAAATCACCACTAGGTGGCGCTGTTTCGAAACTTCTCACACTCCTTCAGGACATCGTGTTGATGACCCATACCAAGTTTCGTAACAATCCGTTTGTGCGTTCTTAAAATACAGCATTTTAGAACAAAATTCAAAATGGCCGACAGTCAAAATGGCCGATATGGCAAAATTGGATATCAGTCGACTCGGCATGTCGCCCTGAATCTATCAAGACCAATTTTATGATTTTTGGACAAACTGTTCAGAAGTTATAAGCAAAAATAGCCATTTTTCATATCTCCGGACCAGTAGGTGGCGCTGCGCCGAAACGCAGCATGTAGCCTCAGGTCATGCTTGTGACTACATGTACCAAGTTTGGTCTGAATACGATAAACCGTTGCGGAGATACAGCCTTACGACTGTTTTTGCTAGCGCTACGTAAAATGTATTCGTGCGTTTATCGAAAACGGTTTGACGAATCAATTTGAATTCCATAACTTTTGGTCAGCACTGCCTGAAGATGATCTGGTTCAATTTTCGTGCAAATCGGACAAACCGTCTAGGACGAGTTCGAAAAAGTAGCTTTTTCAGAAAATTCAAAATGGCGGCCATATTTATATGACGGAAAATGACGTCATAGGGTGCAATCGAATCGGCATGAGCTCAGGAATCAGAGGAAAAAAGAATTTTGTTGATTGGCCTTACAGTTCAAAAGTTATTAGCAAAATAAAAGTGAAACTTTGGACAGGTGGTGGCGCTAGAGGGAATGACTTAGAAACACAAAAATTGGTGTATTTAATGTTGGGACTGTCCTCTATCAGAATGTCAAACCAAAACAACTTTCCCGCAATCGGTTCTATAGGCTACCATAGACTCCCAGTCGGAAAAATGAAGAATAATAATAAGAACGGGAACAGATACAATAGGTGCCTCCGCACCTTCGGTGCTTGGCCCCTAACTTTCAAAGCACAATCATCTCATGCTGTCTTTTAATTAATATGAGGTTGTAAACGTGCATGTGCATAATTATGCAATGGTTTTAGACGGGGTAATGCATGTCAAATATCAGAAAGGAGGTAAAAGTGTTTCCTACCTTGTCCAGGAAGCAGAGCTTGTCCTTCGTCTTGGCGTCCAGAATCTCCACCTCGAAAAAGACCACAGCTTTCTTAGTCTTTTTAGCGGGTTTGCGTTTGGCCGGGACGGGGAGGCCGGGTAGGGCTCCCGTGGCCCCGTTCTGAGCCTTTTTGGGCAGCGTGGCCTCTAAAGCCAGGGTATCCATACTGTCCTGCTTTCTTTACCCACTCTCTCTGAGTTCACTTCTTTCCTCTCTTAGTCCCTCTCTAACCTCCAAAACGAGTGCAGGACTTTCTGGAAAGCGTGAGGTTTAATGTCAGCTGTGGAAATAAATCTGTCTGTCTGAGCCCCCACCCCTCTCTCTCTCTCTCTCTCTCTCTCTCTCTCTCTCTCTCTCTCTCTCTCTCTCTCTATCTCTATCTCTCTCTCTCCCACCCTCTCCCTCTCTCGACCCTCCCCTTTCTCTCTGTTTTTTTTTTTTTTTATAGCACTTTTCTGGGTACTCAAAGCGCTTTAAATAGAACGGGGGGAATCTCCTCAACCAAAATGTTGTCGTCCCCCTCTTGTTCATCTACACGTTTGGCCCCCAACCCTCCTAAAAACCCACCCACAAACAAGTAAACAAAACTTCTCTCTCTACATGCACCTTATTCTCATTTCTCCCTCTTTTTCTTCTGAACCTCCAGAGGAAACGTGACCCCCTCCCCAGTCATCCCAATATGTGCTAATTATAACTCGCCTTATGGATGCACACATGAACACACACAGGAGTGTAACAGAGCCCAGCCATGCCCTCATCTAGAGACCAGAACCAAGGTTTACACAAACAGATTATTTACAGAATTATGATTTTAGTTATGCACCATTGCATTGGGGTATGTCTGCCACTGCCAGTACAATGATAATGTAAAAAAATAAAAATAGGTTCAAGTGGCAGTCATTCTTACTTTTGTCATCAAATTAGGCCAATGTACGTTTTTATGTAACTGACTTTAAAAAGTTATGAACAGACTTAAAGAAAAAAATAATAATTAATAACTGACTTGACTTATGCAATCGGTCCTTGGCTATATTTCAGCCCAAAAATCAACAGGAAAAAAATATTTAGATATAAGAAATTAGCTTGCTACGTTGCATTATTATTATTTTTTTGACAATTAAGCAAATCTCCAATTCTGACTATTTGAAATTATGATTCGATTTTTTTATATATAATTTAATTTTTAATACATTTATTTGTCATTTGTAAAACCAGAATACATATATGTCACTATGTAAAAAAAAAAAAAAAAAAAAAAAAAAAAAAAAAAAGCATTTTCTATTTCGCGGTAAAAAAAAAAAAAAACACACACACGTTGATTTCCGTTGTTTATCTGTTCTGAGCCGCACTATTTTAGGGAGGGGAGAGATAGATTATTAATAACTTGGAAGGGCATGAGCAGATGACACTGAAGGAAAAGCCCACTGCCACTGAGAGAAACCCCAACTGAAAGCGAACTGCGAGGAATAAACCAACATTAAATGTAGTAGTTTGAGGAGAAATACAGCAGCACTAACGTTACACACAGGAGGAGACCGCAGGAGCGACCGTTACAGAAAAGCACGTGAGTGGCTTTCGCGCGCTTCAACATCGACATTAACCAATTAATTTTTTATCTCTAATTAATCGTATGCGTTGTGTTGTGTTGGTTTTATTCCCCTCTTTGATGTATTAGTAACTTAATTATGATATATTATATGTTTATGTCCCAGAGAGATCTTCAAGCCTTCTGGCGCCCTCCTGTGGACATCCTGCAACATCGCTTATGTCAGTTTTATCAACAAGACTTTGACCGAACGGGTCATACTACATGTTCAATGTACAAGAAAGTGTTACATCAGCATTTAAAATATCCTTAACGATTTTTACGTAAGCCCTATATCTTCATCGGTCAGGACTGATGTGCACAAATAGTAAATTCACACCGAAACATACAACTACTTCCGGGCTTATGGAGAGAGCTGTGACTTCAGTCCCACATGATGAACAAGTCCGTCCTGTTACAGCGCATGTGTTTTTGGTCAGATATCACAACTTAATCGTGTTTATTGAAACGCTGAATGATAGTGAATACACGCGTGCAAGCGAGGTTTCTACGTTTGTGAAAGGCCATATTTTATACTCATCTCGAGGACAAATTGAATTGCAATAACCACCTCATATGTTGCAATCATTGCACATATTGTGTCGTAATATATGGGACAGGGGTTGTTTCAGATTCTGCTGAGATGCGGTGTAACCCTAACCCTAACCCTAACCCTAACTCTCTGGGTCGAGGAGAGCATTCACTGCAAACTACCTTCCCACCCCTGCTTCAGGACCGTCCAGTATGCATTTCTGTGTGTGTGTGTATTGTCCGATTCATAATTCCACATACCGATCAGTTTTGTCCTATTAGGCCGAGGTGCTTGTCACACACTAGCGTGCTCTCTAATCTGCAACCTCAGTGATGTGTGTTTATAGTTCATTCATTTTCACACGGCACGATCATCTCCTCATCTCAACCTCATCATCATCTGAGACCTGAACGCCTGAACAATGAGAACTGAAAATCAGGAGCGATATCTTACCTCGTAATGCTTCATTGTTGCAGTTTGAATTGCTTATCCCAGCAAGGTGAGAGACAGGCACGAAGTCCAATCAGGAGGAACGGAAGATGCCGCACATCCAATGGGAACAGAGTGGTGAGCGATTTCCAACAAACACGAAGAGCTGCGCTTGAGACTGTCATTGGTGAGACGCACCAGAGCCGCCTGACCTAGTAACCAATGAGAATCCGAGGAGACACAAGAAGCGTTGAACTAGCATTAAGCGCCGCCTAGTGGTGATGTGAGGCTATTACATGTAATGACAGCAGTCATTTAACAAACGATTCTTTGTTATAAAACAATTACAGTTTTTATGCATACATACCAAGCTGATTGAAAATATATTTGAGTGTATATTACAAGAAAGCCTTATTTTTAATTGCGTTTTATATAGCCTATAGAGAGGAAATTGAAAAGAAAAAATAGACATTCTGATAGGCTAAATGTTTATATATATATATATATATATATATCAACTTGAGTTTTTTTGTTATACAACAATTACAGATTTTATTTATAAATACCAAGCTGATTGAAAATATATTAGAGTGCATGCATATTACAGGAAGGCCTACTTTGTTATTTTTTTTTTTTTTATATATATATATAAATATAGCCTATTATATAGAGGAATTAAAAAGAAAAACATATATATAAAACTCAACTTATTATTTTTTAAATAACTGAAATCTTATTTCAGGAACATGTAAGAAGAATAGAGACAACTTTTATAATAAATAAATTCAATTATAATTTATTTAAATTAAATTAAAAATGTTTTCATATCTTGCAAAAACAAGGACGATGCAAAAACAAAACAAAATGTAAAACCAAATATATTTTTGTTATATAATATATTTTTTTTGTTATATATTTTTGTTATATGCATATACACACTAACTGAAGAATCAACCAAATATCTTTCGACCAAATGTCTTACTTTATTAAATCATTTCAAATAACAACAGGCATTAACATATTATCATTGTTAAACACATTAACAATAAGACCAAGCTGCATATCGTAAACAACATAACAATAACATAAAAAATATGAAAAGCAAATTATAACAATAAAATAGATTGTGGGGGTGGTAAATCCATATATATATTGCCATTAATTTAGAGATTTTTAAGGCACTCCTCCTTTTTATTTGTTTTAAGAATCGAAACAAACATTTAAATGCCACAAAACATGGAGAAACTTTAACAAAATTTGTGTAGGGTGAAGTCAGCTAAAATGGGCCACATTTTGGTAATAAATGCGCTGTGCATGAGCTCTAATGATATATAAATTAGCATGGCCGGCCTCTTAAATAGCCTATATCTTTTTTAAATGTGAAAAGTATAATTGTTTTAAAATCATGATAGTTAAGAGTATCATCAGGTTCCTTATTGAGCCACAGCACAACATTCAGGTAAAATGGGCCTGTGTTAAATTTGTGTTAAAGCTTGGATACAATCAAAATATTATTAGCCTACACAAAAATGCAATGTGCAGAATAAAAGACACAAAATCTGCAATAAAAGACACCAAATCTAACAATGGGATAGTCAAAGGCAGGTATTAAATTTTTAGTCTGTCTGCTTATGCAAATGTGTGATCCACTAAGACGAAAAGCGTCCGGTATCCGTCCGTATGTATTTCATTGCCATGGTTTCCTTGTTGCGAAAGGCATCGGGTTTTATTTTGTATTAATATTATATGTATATATTTTTAGTTTCGGTTTCATCTGTGTCCTGCAGGTCTATGGGTGGAGCGGCATGTTCACGTGGTTTGGGTGTGGAAACTAGAAACAACCAGAGAGTTTGAGACATTTCTCGAACTTTCCTCACGGTTTCAAATAGCGACGATCCGCAGCGAGACGGGGCAATACAAACCGCTGGTCGACGGGACAACAGCTGTCCGATAAAGTTATTCTAAGACCTATTTGCAAGGATATTTCTATTAAGTTGATGCGAACCGAACGCGACTGAGAAACACTGCATCGGACTGGTCTAAAACCGCTGTTTGATTTTTGGAGAATATCGAGGCTGCCTAAAATAAACGCTCAATGGTGAAGATGGGGAAAGATTATTACAGTGTTTTGGGGATTCAGAAAGGTGCGTCCGATGACGAGATCAAGAAAGCGTATCGCAAACAAGCGCTCAAATACCATCCGGACAAAAACAAGTCGCCCAGCGCCGAGGAAAAGTTCAAGGAGATCGCGGAGGCATACGACGTGCTGAGCGACCCGAAGAAGAAAGACATTTATGACAGATTTGGCGAAGAAGGTGAGTAAACCTTTCGTGCGACTCTTGTTGCACTGCTTAATGACACAGGTAGAGATGAGAGGGAAATAAGAAGCACTATACTATGCCTATCGTTTAAATTTTAAACATTTGTGTTTAGATATTATCTGATTAGATCACTGATTGGATTAGTTATTAATGACAACAGTCTGGATATTGTCAACACAGTACGTAGCCTATAACTGTAGTGTTTTCGGGTCGAGAGAAATAAATCTGGTAAAACTACTGAAAAGTTCGGCTTTGTACAATTACATTGCATTGATCCGATTTGTGATGCTGCACGCTGATTGGCTATTTGAACGGTGTGTGCGTTCTAGAACGCTTGCTGGAATATTCTGACGGTCACGTGATCGAACGTCAGCAGTTCTGTGTGTGTCTGTGCGTGTTCAGCAAACCTTCTCTTGCCAGTCTGGCCTAGGGCTAGGGCTGTCCCCTTCTAGACATTTCTTTACAAGTCTAGTCTATTTTTGAGGAATAAAAAGGTAAAATATTAAGTATGCTATCATTTAAACCAAGGCCATTACAATGTCTAGAACATGTTTTTAAATTATTTTTTAGTGGGTGGAGATGTTATTGATATTATTTAAAGGGTCATGAAACCCCCCTCTTTCAACTCAAGTCTAGCTCACAATCCTTTTGAAAAATGCAACTTAAATGGGCATGGATGGCTGTGAGAAGAAGAGAAGGGAAGGGAGGGGAGTGGGTGTGGTATGGTAAAGGGTGTGGCACAGGTAAACGAAGCTTGACACTCATTCACTGTATTGCATTTCAGTATCTAATCAGTCAAAATACGCGTTTTACCATATGTAGGTGTTGGGAATGTTTCCATTCAATATTTTTTATATATATATATATATATATATATATATATATATATATATACACACAAAATATCATGAAAAAAGTTATATCATGAAAAAAGTTGAGTAGTTAGCATCACTGATATTAGTCTGCTAATATAAACATTTCTGTCGTTAAAAAAGTTGTCAAATATTTACATCTATTTATTCTCACCACGCACTCTTTTACTGCAAAAACTAGAGAGGGACTTTGGTTAGAATTATCTACACTTTGACATTGACGAGCGCCATTAGACCGCATTTTAACTAACAGTAATGGAGTGCAGCAGATTTGGCCATTTCTAATTTCAATTTGGGGCACAATTTGGCCATTTCTAATTATTGCGAGGTACTTGTCCCCTTCAATGTCTACGGTGGTTATGGGCCTAATTTAAACTACAATAACTGATTGTATTAATGATGAGATTTTGCATAAAAGTTCAGATTCTGTGAATTTGAGTTAGGAAGTAGCCTATGTGTAGTAGTTGGGTAATCAAGGTAATGAAGAGTTTCATATAAAATAATAAATATTCCTGGGCAGCAAAAGTTATTAATACATCTTAATTCAATGTTGTCATTTGGTGGAGTTTTTAAGAGTTGTCTATACGTTTTATTCAACACCACACAGTTCTGTAATATGTGCCCTCTTTGTTTACCATGTGCAGGACTGAAGGGCGGCGCCCCTGGTGGCGGAGGAGGTGGAAGTAATTTCACCTACACATTTCAAGGTGATCCTCATGCAATGTTTGCAGAGTTTTTCGGAGGGCGAAGCCCTTTCGAACACATGTTTGGCCGTAACGGTGGCATGGACGAGGGAATGGAAACTGATGACCCATTTGCTAGTTTTGGCATGGGTGGCATGGGTGGTTTCCCACGCTCCTTTAACACGCGAGGTCCTGGTGGGGCACTGACCAAAAAACAGGATCCTCCCGTGACCCACGACCTGAGGGTCAGTCTAGAAGAAGTGTTCACTGGCTGCACCAAGAAGATGAAGATCTCCCGAAAACGCCTGAATCCCGACGGGAGAACGACGCGCACTGAGGACAAGATCCTTACAGTGGAAGTGAAGAAAGGCTGGAAAGAAGGAACCAAGATTACTTTCCCTAAGGAAGGGGATGAGACGCCATCAAATATCCCAGCAGATGTGGTGTTTGTGGTGAAGGATAAGCCACATCCAGTGTACAGAAGAGACGGATCGGACATTATTTATCCTGCAAAAATTACACTCAAAGAGGTAAGATGGGCTCTTATTTTAAGAGTTTGCTTACAAACTCTTTTCTTCCCTGTATTTTTCTAATCCCGTTCTTCTCTACTTTCTCAGGCACTTTGTGGTTGCACAGTTAACGTTCCAACACTGGATAATCGCACGGTTAACTTAACAACTCAAGACATTGTCCGTCCCGGGATGAAACGGCGTGTCACCGGGGAGGGTCTTCCTCTTCCGAAATCCCCAGATCGTCGTGGGGACTTGATTGTCGAGTATGAGGTCAAGTTTCCCGAAAGATTAAGCCAGAGTGCCAAGGACACTATCGCAAATGTTTTGCCGGCTTCTTGAGCCGTTTATACTGCAATGCTGGAGACATTGCCATTGGGAATTTTTGGTTTCATAGTATTTAAAGGATGAATATGAGGGGCTGCTGAAATTGTCGAACTGTTATTCTGTAATGTACTGCCAATGAGAGACTATCTGAACCAAAACATTGCTGGACTAGCCTGGTTTATGTGTTTGTCATGTACATTTTGAACCTATGTTTCCTTTGGGTCAAGTCCAGCAGAAAGTCTCCAGCTGCGAACTCTTGGCCAGCATTTTGTTGTCAACTACACACACATCTAACACATCTAAGTTTACTTATTCCAAAGATGGACAGTAGAGCATGTTGTGATGTTGCAGGGCTACAATAATATATTTTCTTATCAGCAGCCTGATCCTTTGGACACCTCAGGGAAGTCTTTCTGTGAAAGCAGCCTGTACTTTTTCTGCTAATACGGTCTAATGTGACCATTTAGTCGCCATTAAAAGTCATTTCAAATATAGTGGTGGCTCAAAGTGATGCTTGGATCATCCCTCTTCTAAGTATGTGAAACAACACTTGATGCAGAAGTTATATGGTGAGAAACTCAAAAGCTCAAAGTCAGCTAGAGGACAAATTTGTAACAAATACTAGATTTATTTAAAATAAATTACTCAAACTACTGATATTGTGGTTAATTTCTTATGCAAAATCATACGGAACTTTTTTTGTTTTATTACAGGTAATTTATGTTATTAATTGTTTTTAATTGTGAAACTGAATTTGTTTATTCACAAATTCAGTGGGATACTTCTGTGGGATCTTTTTGGATTGTGAGATTATGAGTTATGGGCTGTTTTGAATATATTATTTAAAAGAAAATAAGATTTGAAATGTTACAGATATCACACTGCTTTAATAAAACACTTTAAACTGAAAAAAACAATTGCTTTATCTTCGTATTTATTTAGCATATTAAAAGTGTAACCCAGTATACAAGCCTCTAAAAATCATGATAGTTCCTCTACCAAAGAAATGTTGCACTTAAAGAAATGTACAGATTCACATAAGTGTATTGACCGCTGTAAATATATAGCATGTTAACTAGTGAAATGTGTAGCTGAGACGGTCATATAATATCTAAATCATGACAGAATCTCTTTTATAATAATGACACTTCCTTTGCTGAATATGGATGCTTTAGTCTTCAGTGTTTCTTGATGGTGTTTGATTTGAGTCCACAGCAAAGACATCTGAAGAACTTCCTGTACTGCTGCCTGACCTGGACAAGAATGAGAAGAAAAATAATTTTAAACTCTGGTTAAAAAAACAAACAAAAAACAAACACAGAACATGTCCAGGTTATTTTTCAAGAATTTAATTTTAGAAGATGAGAAATTAAAAATTAACTTAAAGGGCTAGTTCACCCCAAAATGAAAATTAGCCCATGATTTACTCACCCTCAAGTCATCCTAGGTGTCTATGACATTCTTCTTATAAATATACATTTTTTAAACTATCGACTAAAATAACTAGCTTCCAGCAGACGGCTGTGCGCATAGATTTACGGCGAAAGAGTGACCCTTGACCCGACGCACAACGTAATGACGAACGCGGAGATAGAGCAAAACAAAACACCAGTCACAAATTAGTCTAAAAAGACAATTTTTTTGAGAGAAATGTGGGAGGAGCTTGAGTTTGTTGCCCAGCCCTGTTTGTTTGAACTGCGAGAGGCGTCAAAGCTTGCGCCACTTCTACATCTACGTCATACATGCGTCACTGGTTACTCTTTTGGTGCAAGTCGACTTGCGTACGGCCGTCTGCCGGAAGCTAGTTGTTTTAGTCTGTATATTTTTCTCACACAAACACATCGCTTCACTTCAGAAGGCCTTTATTAACCCCACAGAGCAGTGTGGAGCACTTTAATCATGAATAGATGCACTTTGATGGACTTCAAAACAGAAACGGCGAAACATTAAAGCCATTATAAAGCTTGGACGAGCCAGGACATTTTTAAATATATCTCTTGATTGTATTCGTCTGAAAGAAGAATGTCATAGACAGCTAGGATGACTTGAGGGTGAGTAAATCATGGGCTAATTTTCATTTTTGGGTGAACTATCCCTTTAATATAAAGTAGGTGAGAGATGATTTTCTGTTAGACTGTCTGTACTGATGTCTGACCTCATCATTGAGGACACAATAGACCAGGAAGATGAAGGTTCCCTGCTGGGAGTTCAAGATCAGGAAGAGGACCTCCAGCTCCTTCCAGAAACCCAGAATCCAGGAGCAACCAAGAACCACAAACTGAGCCAATGTTTTAAATGTCATAATCCTGCAGAGAAAGATGGAGAGTTAATATATATTTATTGATTATATTGTTGTGGAAAATCTGCAATTGTCCTGTTATAAGTTTGCCTTTTTGTCTGTGGAACACTTCTGTATTGTAATCAACCACACTTGAAACTTGTTTATTAAGAAAGTGGTTTATGAAGAAAAACTCTGCAATTGTTATTGTAAAATGTTTTTTTGAGAAAGTGGTTTATAAAGAAAAACATACCACACTTAATGTTTTAAGCAGAAGAGCTTTGCTAAAGAAAGAAGATAAATGCAAGCATTACCGTCGGATGTGTTGCGGACGAAGCGCAGAATGCAACAAAGAAGAAAAGTCTGAAGAAGGAAGACTAAGAGGCAAAAGGCTTTATAAAGACAGGTACGAAAGGAATTCCCAGAACTCAAGACTTAGGATTGGATAAATTGTCTGTAAGAGACTGATCATTTATGAGGGGATTTCCAAAGATGACCTCAAGAAATCAGATGGTCTATAAAAGGCTGAAAGGAGAAGATGAAGGCAGACGCTGATTCTTAATGGCCTCTCCGGTGTTACAACGCATGTAAACGATTTACTCTTGATGTTGTTTTGTCTTGTTTTTTTATACACTCACCTAAAGGATTATTAGGAACACCTGTTCAATTTCTCATTAATGCAATTATCTAATCAACCAATCACATGGCAGTTGCTTCAATGCATTTAGGGGTGTGGTCCTGGTCAAGACAATCTCCTGAACTCCAAACTGAATGTCAGAATGGGAAAGAAAGGTGATTTAAGCTATTTTGAGCGTGGCATGGTTGTTGGTGCCAGACGGGCCGGTCTGAGTATTTCACAATCTGCTCAGTTACTGGGATTTTCACGCACAACCATTCCTAGGGTTTACAAAGAATGGTGTGAAAAGGGAAAAACATCCAGTATGCGGCAGTCCTGTGGGCGAAAATGCCTTGTTGATGCTAGAGGTCAGAGGAGAATGGGCCGACTGATTCAAGCGGATAGAAGAGCAACTTTGACTGAAATAACCACTCGTTACAACCGAGGTATGCAGCAAAGCATTTGTGAAGACACAACACACACAACCTTGAGGCGGATGGGCTACAACAGCAGAAGACCCCACCGGGTACCACTCATCTCCACTACAAATAGGAAAAAGAGGCTACAATTTGCACAAGCTCACCAAAATTGGACAGTTGAAGACAGGAAAAATGTTGCCTGGTCTGATGAGTCTCGATTTCTGTTGAGACATTCAGATGGTAGAGTCAGAATTTGGCGTAAACAGAATGAGAACATGGATCCATCATGCCTTGTTACCACTGTGCAGGCTGGTGGTGGTGGTGTAATGGTGTGGGGGATGTTTTCTTGGCACACTTTAGGCCCCTTAGTGCCAATTGGGCATCGTTTAAATGCCATGGCCTACCTGAGCATTGTTTCTGATCATGTCCATCCCTTTATGACCACCATGTACCCATCCTCTGATGGCTACTTCCAGCAGGATAATGCACCATGTCACAAAGCTCGAATCATTTCAAATTGGTTTCTTGAACATGACAATGAGTTCACTGTACTAAAATGGCCCCCACAGTCACCAGATCTCAACCCAATAGAGCATCTTTGGGATGTGGTGGAACGGGAGCTTCGTGCCCTGGATGTGCATCCCACACAGCAAAATCCCCAGTGTTAAAGTTAATGAGATAATTAAGTGATTAATTAAGTGATGATTGGCCATTAGTGGTGACACCTAATGTTAATGAGCAGAATCACTGAAGGAAAGAGAAACAAGAACTACAACTGACTTTGAGCCTTTACACATTATTGCACTTATTATTACCAGTTTGACTTTATTTCTGTCATACATCAGTTATTGAGATTCAACAGAAGTTTAGACGGTAATGTTTTATGGAATTTTTCGTTTAAAGTCACCATTATGGTGGTCAGTGTTTGCTTTAGCTGGGCTCTTGACCCTTTTCATACTTTATTGTTAGTTTTTCTCTGACTGTTCTAACATTGTGTTTATAAAGCATGTTTATTACTCCAAGAGAAAACCTGCTCCCAATATGTTGTGATGTTGATATTATCATCATGTAGTGACATGATTCACTGAAGTCATTCAGAGTCTAAATCTTTGACATTATGCTTTGTCTCATTTTAGTATTGGTGATTTGTACTTAGCCCTGAGACTTTATAATTTGAGATCCAACAGCATTATGAACAATTTTGAAAATACTTTGAACACAGACATCATTGTGTTTAAACACACAGACATCAAGAATCAGCATATGAATCTCAACAATGGTGACAATAAACAAATTAGTGACAAACATATCAAGTCTGAACATCACAAACAAGCTACTAAAGTCACAACAAAACAATAGCAAAATAAAAGCAAAAAGGAAAAAACAATGAAAATTACAGGACAATTCAGCTGCATAATTTATTCATCGTGCAGTGCATGATGTGAGCCAGGGATGCATTTTGATTGGTGGCTCCCATCATGCACTGCAACATGAAGCATTTGTGTGATTGTCACCATTGTTGAGATTCATATGTAGATTATTGATGTCTGTGTGTGATTTTACAATTTCAGCCTTTATTAAGCACTGCTGGAATTAACTACTGTAATGCATACCCTTGTGAAAAAAAGTGCACTTAAGTGTACTTTTATAAAGTGTACTTATTACATAAATAATATACTTTAAATATATACACTTAAGTGTGAATTAAATGCCATCTTTTCGGCGCACTTAATGCACATTAAGTGTAATTAATTTCAAATATATCATATATTAAGTTGAAATAAAATGTAATAAGTTGCCATTAAGAGCGATTTTTTGGAACAACTTAATTGGTACTTTATTACAACTTTATATCTACTTTCATAATTGCTTCTAGTGTTTTTAAAATATACTTAAAGTGCACTACACAATATAATGACACGCAATTAATGTGATTTAAAATATACTTTAATGTCAGTTAACAATACACTTAAGTGTGAATTAAATGCAATGTTTTCGACACACTGAATGCACATTAAGTGCAATTAATTTAAAATATATCACATATTAAGTTGAAATAAAATGCAATAAGTTGCCATTAAGAGTGATTTTTTGGAACAACTTAATTGGTACTTTAATACAACTTTATATCTACTTTCATAATTGCTTCTAATATCTTCAAAATATAGTTAAAGTGCACTACACAATATAATGACATGCAATTAATGTGATTTAAAATATACTTTAATGTCAGTTAACAATACACTTAAGTGTGAATTAAATGCAATGTTACAATCAACAAAACTAAATGTAAAACCCTCTAAATTTACTGACAAAATAATCTCTAAAAGAAGTACATAAAAACCTTTCTGTTGATGCACAAGAAAACCCCAAGAAACACTATGCATAAACACAAACAGTTTTGGAAAGAGACCTTTGGGTAATGCTTTACAAAAATATATTAGTTACCTACTTCAGTTAACATGAACTAAGAATGAATAATACTTTAAACATTTATTAGTCTAAGTAAGATAATATTAGTCTTGGTTAGATCATGTTGGCTAAAAAATAAACTAATATTAACAAATGAGACCTAATTAAAAGTTACCGAACCTTGTTATTTAGCTCTTAAAGGGATGTTCAGCAGAAGAAAGAAATTCAAATTTCAATCCAATTTTTTAAGTTGTTGGAAAGTGCTGTTTATGTCAATGTCCCAGATGCTCTCCAGAGTATATGTGAATGGAAATGTTTCAAAGATGCAGGAAAGTCAGAAAAAATGCCTTGAGGAAAAAAACAAAAAAACAGAAAATTTGTTTATAATACAGATCCAGTCCATTATTATATTTGGCTCAATTGAATGAAAGAGATAGATATACAGTTGCGCTTCAAAGTTGATATACACCTTGCAGTATCTGCAAAATGTTAACAATTTTATCAGTAATAGGGATCACAAAAATGTATACGTTTTATCTTTATTTATTACTACCCTGATGAAGCAGTTTATTCTGCAAGGTGTATGTAAACCTTTGACTGTTAACTGTTGATAAATTGTGTGATGTGATTGATTACCTCAGTCACCAGGGCCACATCGTAGTAGAAAGCTGGGCAAGGTTCCTTCTATTTCCCACAAACACCAGGATTCCACTGACTACGCCATCTTTACTGACACTGGGCTTAAAGTGATTAAAAATAGAGAACCTTTTTATTGCTACTTTACAGGGAATTAAGCATAACTTTATCAATTACACAAATATAGATATGACCCATGCAAACCCAGGACCAATGCAAATTAAGAAAGGTATTCTTACATTTTAAGCTTGCCCCACATAGCTATCTTCATGAAGGATGTTCCTGTTCTTGTATTTACCACGGTTGACACAGCAATGCTGCAAGCCTTCTTCCTTTGGTTTGTTACCTATAAAATATATGATGATTATAGGGCAGGTGTAAATGCACAGGTGGGAATTTATTACTTGCACATGCAAAAGATTCAAAGCATTTAAAAGCTATAGGGATAACGTTAGTTAGTGACTTGAAAGTAGTGTTTTAGCTTGATCAGGATGTGCTGTCATGATAAATCTTGTAAAATCACCTCATCAATACAGGTCTGTGATTCCACACCGCTTGCACTGTATCTCCAATAACAAATATGAACTGATCCTGCAAAATGAATGTTTAAATCCAGATAAACACAAAAATATTACATATTCCAAAACAAATAATTGAACAACTCTTTAAATACAAAATGAAATTGAACACATTACAAGCATTTTTTCTAGAGGTGGGTAATATATTAAATATTTATGGTGGTTATAAGATTGATTATTTGTATTAAATGTAGGCTATATAAACGTCTTCGAGTGTTACAATATTGGATCAGCATTCAGCAAATGTTTAGTAGCTTGTTTAAAATAATTTAAAAAGTCGGTTTAGTTTTTTTTTTTTTAAATCAGCAACCAAATTCCTCGAACACGACCACACACGCCTTCCTCACATTACAATGTAAGACATTATTAGAATGCCATCATATATAAATTATTGAAAACATGATTAATTCACCTCCCGAGTCTATTGAGTTTATAATATCTGTGATTAAAATGCACTCAGCAACTGACATGTTACGGTGAAAAAAAAATTAACTAAAGAAAGCATCAATATATACTTACTTGACTGATTATTTGCAGCATAACGTCTCATCTGCAAACAAACATCCAAACGTGGTGCTCCTTTTGTTCTCTTGTTTGGCTAGCTTCAGTATCATCCTTTTTACAGTCTATGGTATCATCACGCATCGCAAATGGATCGCAAAACATAGCGCATTTTTCAAACTCTAGTGAAGTAGAGCGTCATAATGACGTAGTATTTCTCGCGCATGCGCATTAAACAACATATTCATATATCATGCATGGTTAAATGTTATTTCAGCTTTTCTGTTTAAGTTGTTCTAACTCATTGTGTTGTTAAACTCTGTAAGTTCACAAAACTTTACTCATTAACCTAACTAAAAGTAAATCTTTTTTTTCATTGTAGTCTAGTGTGATTAAAATTAAATGTATTTTAACTGAATTGAAATGCAAATTCATTTTGTTTACATTTGTTTAACTTTTGCTCGCAATTAATACAATTTTAAATGTGTGTTTAATTGACTTAGAACAACATAATGATATTGAAAGTATTATGTTCACAGATGTAAAGTAGCTACAACACATTACTATTAGACTCCTCTCATATATTACATTTTATTTTCAAATATTATGTAGAAAGCTGACACTAGTTGAGTTCATAGAGCAAGGGCTGGTGATAAAAATGTCAACAATAAGTTGTACTGGATTATACTGTATAAGCAGATGTATTGGAAAAATACATTTCAACTGCATAATGCACAGTATATATTATAGACAAAACACATTTAAAATACATTAACAAATTAATTTTGGACAACACACTTGAGTTGGAATTAAAATCAATTATTTTCCATGTTTTCCATTAAAACTGTTATTTTATATATTAGTCAATACATCAAAATAAATTCCCTTTAATAACTTATAACTTTAACTTTAATACATTTAAAACACTATAAATCATAATTATTTAAAATGTATGTTTAAGTAAAAATTAGCAGACATTACAAAGTGCATTTTTTAAAACATGCACTTAAGTGTTTATAAATATTGTCATGAAAGTGTTCTTTCTTTAAGTAACATTTAATTAGACATTATTAAAAAGTGCATTTGTAAAAAGTGCACTTAAGTGTGTTTATAAAAATTATGATGAAAGTGTACTTTCTTTAGGTTAAGCTTAATTAGACATTATTACAAAGTGCATTTTTTAAAAGTGTATTTAAGTGTGTTAAGAAATATTGTGATGAAAGTGTACTTACTTTAAATTAGACTTAATTAGATATTATTACAAAGTGCATTTGTAAAAATTGTACTTAAGTGTGTTTATAAATATTGTGATGAAAGTGTACTTACTTTAAATTAAACTTAATTAGATATTATTACAAAGTGCATTTGTAAAAATTGTACTTAAGTGTGTTTATAAATATTGTGATGAAAGTGTACTTACTTTAAATTAAACTTAATTAGATATTATTACAAAGTGCATTTGTAAAAAGTGCACTTAAGTGTGTTTATAAATATTGTGATGAAAGTGTACTTACTTTAAGTTAAACTTAATTAGATATTATTACAAAGTGCATTCGTAAAAAGTGCACTTAAGTGTGTTTATAAATATTATGATAAAAGTGTACTTTAAGTAAAACTTAATTAGACATTATTACAAAGTGCATTTTTAAAAAGTGTATTTAAGTGTGTTAAGAAATATTGTGATGAAAGTGTACTTACTTTAAATTAGACTTAATTAGATATTATTACAAAGTGCATTTGTAAAAATTGTACTTAAGTGTGTTTATAAATATTGTGATGAAAGTGTACTTTCTTTAAGTTAAGCTTAATTAGACATTATTACAAAGTGCATTTTTTAAAATGCACTTAAGTGTGTTTATAAATATTGTGATGAAAGTGTACTTACTTTAAGTTAAACTTAATTAGATATTATTACAAAGTGCATTTGTAAAAAGTGCACTTAAGTGTGTTAATAAATATTGTCATTAAAGTGTATTCCCTTTAAGTACACTTAAGTGGTCTTTAATTTTAATTTTATTATATTATCTGCAAGTGCACTTTTCAAAAAGTATACTTTGATTATTTTAAGCACACAAAAAGTACGCTTTCAATACAATTAAGCACACTTCTTTTTCACAAGGGTATGAATAAAACATTTGTAAAATAAGTTCATAATGTTGATTCAGTGAATCAGGACACTACATGATTGTAATTTCATCATGTAAGCATAACCATCATGACCTGGGCTTCATTTCCCAAAAGCATCGTAAGCTTAACTTGATCGTAGAACAATTGCAACAAATGGTCTAAACAATCAAATTAGGCTTACGATGCTTTCGGGAAACACAGCCCAGGCCATAGTTTCTCTTTCCACAATAAATGTGCTTTGTAAACACAGAGATGGAGCAGCCAAAGAAAAACTAATGTTAAAAAAGGAAAGGGTAAAGAGCCCAGCTAAAGCAAACACTGATCACCATAATGGTGACATGAAACAAATCATTACATAAAACATTACTGTCTAAACTTCTGTTAAATCTAAATAAGAATGTGTGTAGATGTATGACAGAAATAAAGTCCAACTGGTAATATTAAGTGCAATAATGTGCAATGGCTCGAAGTCAGTAGTTCTTGTGTTTCTCTTTTTTCTGTTCTTGTTGTTTCTCTTTCCTTCAGTGATTCTTATTAACATCAGGTGTCACCACTAATGGCCAATCATCACTTAATTAATCACTTAATTTGCTCATTAACTTCAACACTGCTTCAGTGTTAATTTTTAACACTCTGTAGTTGGACCTATATGTACACCGAGGAGTGTTAATTTAACACTGGGGAGTTTGCTGTGCACAAATCTCCATCAACTGCAAGATGCTATCCTATCAACATGGGCCAACATTTCTAAAGAATGCTTTCAGCACCTTGTTGAATCAATGCCACGTAGAATTAAGGCAGTTCTGAAGGCGAAAGGGGGTCAAACACAGTATTAGTATGGTGTTCCTAATAATCCTTTAGGTGAGTGTATATTAGTACTTTATATGTAAACTAATTAACCTGTAGATAATAAAATTATACTTAATTGAAACTAAGAAACTCTTTTGCTACTCTCGCCTGCCAAAAGTCTTTGATTTCTAATAAAGTGAGCTGAACAGACCACGAAGAAGTCTTCTGACCTATGGATTGTGAGTATGAAAATTCAGATGCTTATGATTTAGGACAAATTTGGCTTTACCTAACCTGAGAATAATCTAAATAAGGTTAAAAGTGTCTAGAAATATGCAGCATAAAACAATATATATACACATTTCATGGAGTGTTCAAATCTGTTTGTTACTTGGTTCGTTTCATCTGTGAAACTTCAGCGTTCAGATTTTTCAAGGTGAAGATCAGATTGATGATGATGCAGATGAAGAGAATCATGTTTAACTGCACAGTAAGAGAAACAACAGGAATTAATCTTTAATCACTGTTTTCCTTTTAATACAAAGTCATGATGAGAAATGTGCTTACTGCTAGTATGACGCAAACAGGTCCCAGAAAACTCCAAATAAAGCCTTTATCCATTTTAATCAAGCACCTGTTTGGAGGAAGATACAGACACACACAAAAAAATCAATGAACAAACATGAAGGATGAAGGTGTTGATCTCTGAGTCGTTCAAACTAAACTCACTGTTCACTTCCGTAGCCTTTGGGCTCCACCACAGCAGACACGGCCACCACAACCAGAGCAACCGTATATCCAATCACACACAGGAATCGATCGTTAAGCACCTCCCTCTTTTTGGAGATGATCTGTGATAGGTTCTTCACACGGATGAAGTGCAGCACAGCTTCAATGAACATCCACACAAAGCCGGAGAGAAAGAGGAAGTGCAGCACACCTGATATCACGGCACACAACACCTGGAGATCATGAGAGACGGTTATGATGATTCTCAGTGAGACTGTGCTGAGCTGTAGGGCTCCTTCATCATTCTCACCTGATGACGGCGTATGAGGCTCAGGAACTGTTGTGTGAGCAGGAACAGAAGGTGAGCCAACAGAAGACTCACACAGAGGTTGATTCGAGCCACATTATTCACTCCAGGACTCCACTGACAAAGGACAAAGGTCAACAGGGCCAAACTGAAGAACACCAGCCCCACGATCACACACACCAAATTCAACAGCTCCAGCAGTGAGTCGCTCTGAGAAAACATGTCAGAGTACATGAGTGCCAAATCTGTGCTGATCTTCAACGCTCACTATAAATGTTCTCGTACCTCTGGTGGACGGCTGGTTTGCATGATGAGAGCAAATGTGGACAGATGAACACAGGAACACACAGTGTAGCTGCTGTTGGTCTCTAAAACAGAACAACCATCTATAATCCACTCGCTGATATTCCAGTACACACAGGACAGGGAACCGTCGGGGTCAAACTCCTGCAAAAAGAAGAAAGAACATGCAGAAAATATAACAACACTGAATATTAAATGTTTTCAGATGTTCATCAGTTCTCAGGTTGGACAAAAACACATTTCAGTCTCTCACTCTGATGTGTTTGAGGGTGAAGTTGACTGGTTTGGTGAGTTTAGTGTTGGTGGTTTTGGGAAGAGTAGCTGAGATCACAGTGGACATCATGGTTTTAATCATGTCAGTTGATGTGGTGAAGAAGTCTGGCTTCAGTAGATTCTCCATTGTGTTATAACTCATGAAAGCCACAGCAGCTGATCCTGTGTGGCAGAAACAGAAGAAACTTGTATTTAACACAATAAAAATCTTTGGTAAATGTGGTTTAGTGATATATCTTCTAAAAATGTTTTATTAAAAATGTTATATTAAAACACATCTCACATACTTGTTTCATTGTTGTTCTTGGCGATCCCAATGAGATCGATGTCCACAGAAGAATTTGTCGTGTCAAGTCGAGGAATTTTATCTAAGGTGACATTGGGTCCAACCATGAAGACTTCAACCTCTGATTTAGAAAATAAGCAGTTGGGGAGAACGGGGTAATGTGAGACATCGGGTAATGTGAGACAACCCCTATATCTAGGCTATGGAACACAATTTTGGTCATTTGACCATTATGTTTTCAAGCCCCTTTCATTTCACCTTGGCCATGAAGAAGAGGACCTCATGGTGCTGTAGTAAGCATGTTTTTTTCACAAAAATATTTTTTTTGCATGTAAAAGTAAAATTTCTTGCTGTCAACTTAATCAACTGTTGTGCCAAAGCAAATTGATTCAGGTAGAAAAACTTATATCATACATGTTGATGAACTACCCACATATAAAACCATGTGATGATGCTAGCTGAAGATACGCCCGAATTGCTAAGAGAGATCGTTTTTGTCTAAAATGTGGCGGTGGGGTAAAGTGAGACAAATGCTGTGGGGTAAAGTGAGACATGAGGCACAAGTTAAGTTTAGTCTTAAACATATTTTAATGTAATATTACATGACATATGTTTTATTTTTAATGTCATAAACATAGTAGAAAAGCCATCATGCCAAGGCAATACAGCAGGAAGAAAACCTGACGGCCCGAAGGAGAGGGTGTGCTCCTCTGGGCCCCAGGCAACCCGGAGGCGCCTGTTTTCCATTACCTAGTCCGATAAGAGTGTCGTCTCCCTCCTCTACAACACCCCGAGCACCCGTGTTTGGACCGTCATTGCTCCAGCAGGAGCTCCAGCAGGTATACGGATCTGACTTTGACTGGAGATGACCCACCCTCCCTGGGGCCGGCCCGGGAGGTCTGCAAGCATGGAGCTCTTCTTCAAATACAAGATATTTTTGGACATTTTTACAAGGAGGAATATCCTCCAGTGTGTCTTTCACCCCTAGCTCGCCCAGGATGGTGCACATTCACCGGTGTGCACGCCCTGGCACCGAGGGACTGGGTGTCCAAACCAGACCCTATTTACTGGAAGTCTCGCCCGCACAAAGTGCACTTTCTCTGGGCTGGGTCAGGCGGTTTCTCCACCCGGTCTGACCACCACGGTTCTCTGGTCCATGTTCCTTGTCCGAGCGGAGCATTGTCCCTCCTCCACAAAGACCCAAAGGTCCGTTTTAGGACTGACTTTGCTCCAGACGGAGCTCCAGCGGTGTCGGACAAATCCGAATCTGGCTCAGGACGGGCCACTCTCCCTGGGCTGGCCAGGGGAGGTCTGACAGCATTGAGTTTTCCAAATGTATCACAATAATTTGGACATAGTTCTTTTTTTTAGGAGGAATTTCCTCCAGTGTGCCATTCACCCTTAGCACGCCAAGGACGTTGCACCTTCACTTGGATGCGCACCGGTGGGTCATCAAAAAATGTGCTTAATTGACCAATCTCTATGATTCTGTTACTAGTCCGACATTAGTTCTGGAATGTGTGGTTGTCAAGCTAGCTGTCAAGATTCTTACTGTTACAACATGTGTTGTTATGGAAGTTTCAGAGTGGAAAAAGTAAGTGGATCAGTTTACCCCCAGCTGGTTCACTTTACCCCCTTGATTTCTCTGGTCTGTCTCAGTTTACCCCTAAGCTGGGGTAAAGTGAGACACAAGACCACTTTTTTTAAAACAATCATATTTTCACTGCCCTTCGTCCTGAATACATTCTAATAATTTCCATTGCTAGGAAACATCCTGAATTAATGGGAAATGTGTAAATTTGACTGATATATCATTTTAGCTTGCTTAGAGGGGAACGAATGTAAAAAATGTCTCACTTTACCCCACTCTCCCCCTTATGTTTTGTTTTTTGTTTTTATTAAAGTTGATTCAATCTGCACAAATGTGCAAAAAACAAAACAAAAAAAAGACAAAAAAAAAATAACTATTTGATCTAATTACTAGTTTGAACTAATCAGTTTACTTTGTACACAGCAAAATCCCCAGAGTTAAATTAAGTCAAGCTGGTAATGCTGTTTGTGGAGTTGTTTAATCCTCCACTGATGAGATCTTGAGAGATGTAATGTCTTCTTTTGTCTTCAGTTGATTCATCTTAGGGTACGTTTACACGACAACGATATGCTTAAAACTCAGAAGTGTTTCCTTTGAGTTTTCAAAACTTTGCTTTTTCAGGCACCCAAACTGACTCTTTGTTGTCATGGAAACGAACGGCCAAAACTTATACAAAGTTTTAAGTTTTTAGTTGAAAACGGTGTCGTGTAAACAGACCCTAAGGCTGTGGCTGAAGTGGGTGTTCATCACTAATGCTCAATCATCTCTTAATTAATCACTTAATTATCTCATGAACTTTAACACTTTTAACACTCTTTAGACTGGGACAATATGTACTCTGAGCAGTGTTGATTTAACACTGGGGATTTTGCTGTGTGCCTGTGACGTTGTAGTAATCATGAAGACATTGGTTCAGGTGTGTTTGATTAGGGTTGGAGCTAAACTCCAGGAAAGTGGATCTCGTGGTTCAGATTTGAGAACCCCTGCTCTAGACTATGTAAACTCCCTGATATCATATATTTCATAATCAATAATAACAGTTCCCTATCAATGAGGTCTCTCCTATTGCGTAGCTATACGCTATGGGAAAAATCCTTTTTCTCGAGAATATGAAAGCTAACTTTTAAAACGCAGTGCAGCTGCACAGCTAGCACAGTGAGCGCGGTCATTGGCTGTGCTGCAGCAACTGCATGAACCGATGGCGTGGCGGCGCGGGCGCGCCAGCCAGTCAGGGCATGTCATAGCCCGCCAAGATGGGCGTGACTTATGTCTATAATACCCCATGACACGCCATAGGAAACCCAGATCAAATTCCTTTCAGCGTGGACTTCTCTGCTCTTCGCTGGACTCTGGAAAGAAAGCTTCGCCGCCGTAGAAAGCACCATCAGCAGGACGAGCCGCTGCCTTGCAGTTTCTGAAGACGTTGGCCCCGCCTCCTTCAGCCCGCTGTCTTGCTGCGCCATCCGGCATGCTACTATATCCTTTTATACACATTTAGCGTGTTCGCCGCCGCGTTCACTTTATTCTAAAAGAGCAAATTCAAGGCGTTCTAATGCCTCGTTCCACCTGTGCCTCGTGTAGAGGCCCGCTCATCGCCGAGGATTGTCACATCCTATGCCCCTCCTGCCTGGGTCACGGCCACGCGAAGGCCGCGCTGACCAAGGGCGGCTGCCCTGAATGTGATTTCCTGGATCTAACCTCGCTACGTCAGAGGTTAGCGGCCTTCGACGACAAGCCTGCTCTCCCACCTCTCTTGCTCGAGCCGTGTAAGAAGAAACGCCGCTCGCAGAGAGAGCTTGAGCCTGCAGTTGAAAGAGAACCCACGCCAGCCAAGTCCCCGCGTGCTTCTCCGACACCTGAGTCCTCGCCCTCGCCCGTCCTGTTCACACAGGCCGACCAACGCCCCTCCTCGTGCGCGGCGGGTCTTCTCTTATTTGGAGCTTTGGACGAGGAAGACAAAGACAGCCTCTCTATTGCCGCTTCGGATTCTGAGTGGGCTGCTTCCGCCCCGTCTACTCAGGATAGCACGAGGTCTAGTGTCGACGCTGAACTTATCCGCGTGCTCACGAAGGCCGTGCAAGACCTCGGCCTCGATTGGTCCTCGCCCGACCAACCGACGCGCAGCAGGCTCGACGAGTGGTTTCTCGAAGGGCGTCGACAGGCCCCTGCACAGCGGCCCGCGCCCTTTTTCCCGGAGGTGCACGACGAGATGACTAAATCCTGGAAAGCACCTCACTCCGCTCGGATCCGCACTTCTTTTCTTCAGCGCTCTGCAGTGTTGACGGCACGAGGGAAAAAGGCTACGAAGCCCCCCCTCCCCTCAAGGAGGCTGTGGCCGCCCATCTGTGTCCTCCCAATGTATCGAGCTGGAGAACTAAGGTGACGCACCTGCTGAAGCCCTGTCGTGCTACATCGGCGCTCGCCAGCCGTGCTTATGCCGCCGGGGGCCAGGCCGCTTCGTCACTGCACTCAATGGCGGTCTTACAAGTTTTCCAACGGAGCGCTATTCGCAAGCTCAGCAGGTGTCTCAGGCTATGCGCCATTTTCTCCCGAAACGCTCCAGCTCAACCTCAGGCGGTGGGAGAAGAGCGCCGTCCTCCCAGCGCGACAAGCCAGCGCCACCGGTAACTAAGCCCCGGCCCACGACTGAAACTCGCCGCCGCTCACGTTCCTCGAAGCGGCAGCCGTTCACAGAGAGGAGGGGTCCTCGACCTAAGATCACGTTGAACCCCGAAACTCGCAAGCCGTCCTAGCCGGGACGAAAAGGGTGAGTTCAAGCCCTGCCGCGGCCAGGTTTATCTCCCAGAAAAGAGAAAAACTCTCTCCAGCCCCCCTCGCTCAGGTGGCTGGAAGAGTCAATTCTGCGGAAAATGTGCCTGTTACAACACACGCTCACCTGCACTCAAACGCCATTTTCTGCCTGTGTAATGTCTAGGTCACGTGCCCATCATAAAGCGCACGTCCTCATTCACAAATCACTGTAAGCAGCCTGCCATCCCACGCTGCAAGCACGAAAAATGTAGATATAGTGCCCACTCTCACAAACTCACCAGCTCTCATTGCGAGTGTTGTAAATGTAGTTCCAGTGCCCACTACAAAGTCTGCACAGCTACACATGAATACTTGTCCCAAATCACTAGCCCGCGCTGTGCAGACAGCAGAGGTCCATGTGCCAGTTACAAGCCCCGCACATACCCACATAATCGCTGCCAACGAGGCACACTATCAGCCTTTGCAGCGACGGGCTCTGAATGTTGCACGCGCTCTCACTGATAAGTGCTGTCAGTACGCTGTCACAGCGTTGCCCGTCAGGTTTGATAGAGAACATGAATGTAGATTCGGTGCCAGCGTCGCTACACGCACCTCTGCATATGATATCAGCCCGGAGCCAGATTTCTCACACACATGCCACAAAGGGAGCGCGCGCTGTGCAGCGCCCCGCCCGCAACAGACAGGGACCGCTGAGCAGTGGGCAGAGCGAGCTTCCCCTTCATGCGAACACCCGCCCAACGCTCATTCAACCCCTGTTTCTGCACGCCAGTGCATGGCGGGCCATCCCAGGCATATCACAGTGGGTACTGAGGACAGTAGAACAAGGCTATTCGCTCTAGTTCGCCCGCAGACAGCCGCGCTTTCGAGCCAAGGTCGAGACAACAGTGAGAGAGGGCGTGGCCCATATTCTCCGCACAGAAGTGCTGAAACTGTTAGAAAAGGGATCGATCCAGCCGGTTCACAGCTCGCAGAGCGAGTCAGGCTTTTACAGCCGTTACTTTCTCGTCCCCAAAAAGGACGGCGATCTCAGACCAGTTCTGGATATCAGAAAACTGAACGAGTCACTCATGAGACGGCCATTTAGAATGCTGACAACCAGGCAGATTCTCACGCAAATTCGCCCGGGAGACTGGTTTTCTCAGTGGATCTGAAAGATGCTTATTTTCACATCCAGATAGCGACCCGTCACAGGCCATTCCTGAGATTTGCCTTCGAGGGGCAGGCTTACCATTACACAGTACTTCTGTTCGGCCTGTCTCTGGCGCCTCGTACATTTACGAAGTGTATGGACGCGGCGCTTACCCCTTTGAGACAACGGGGCGTGTGCATGTTGAACTACCTAGACGACTGGCTAGTCATATCGCAATCGGAGGAGTTATTATTAACTCACAGATCCTGGCTTCTCAGTCACCTGGACTCTTTGGGTCTCAGGATGAATGCTGCCAAGAGCGAACTATCGCCCAGACAGAGGTTTTCCTTCCTGGGCATAACATTGGACTCTTTGGAGATGAGAGCGCACCTGACGTCAGTGCGCGCTCTCTATTTACAACGTCTGGCCACCTCTTTCAACGTGGGCGCGTTGACACCTCTTAAAAGGTTTCAGAGGATGCTGGGCATGATGGCTTCTGCATCCCCGGTCCTGCAGCTGGGCTTGCTGCGCATGCGCCCACTGCAACACTGGCTAAAAGACCGCATTCCAGCTCATGCATGGCGATCAGGCCATTTACGAATCAGAGCGAGTCACAGCTGTGTCAGAGCTTTGGCTCCCTGGAAGAGGGCCAAATGGTTTTGGTCAGGCGTGCGTCTGGGTGTTGTGTCAGTCAGACAGACCATCTCGACAGATGCCTCCAACCTAGGCTGGGGGGCTCTCCTCGTGGGCAGGCCAGCATCTGGTCTTTGGTCAGACTCGGAAAAGGGCCTTCACATAAATTGTTTGGAGATGAAGGCAGTTGCTCTAGCGCTGGAAGCCTTTCTCCCATACCTATGGAACCATCACGTGCTGGTCCGAACGGACAACAGAGCCGTGGTGTCGTACCTGAATCGCCAGGGCGGGGTCAGGTCCAGAGACCTGCACGCACTGGCGGAGAGCATCATCCTCTGGGCTCAGCGCAACCTGCGCTCGCTCAGGGCAGCTCATGTACCAGGCATCCTGAACCAGGGTGCAGACATGCTGTCCAGAGACAAAGTACTCCCAGGGGAGTGGTCTCTTCACCCGCAGACGGTTCAGCAGTTGTGGAGCGTCTTTGGCAGGGCAGAGGTCGACCTCTTCGCCTCAGAAGACAACGCTCAGTGCCCAGTGTACTTCACGAAGAGCAAGGATGCGTTCGCCCACGTTTGGCCGGAACGCCCGCTCTATGCTTTTCGCCGGTACCGCAGGCCATCGAGCGAATCAGGGAACACCTGAGTAGGGTGCTGTTCATAGCCCCGCTCTGGAAGAATCAGTCGTGGTTTCCCGAGCTGATTCAGATGGCGGCCTCAGCCCCCCGGCCGATCCCGCTGAGGAGGGATCTCCTCTCTCAGGCAAACGGCACGATCTGGCACCCTCGTCCCGATTTATGGGCCCTGCACACATGGCCGCTGAACAGATATCAGGGGACCTTTCTAACAGGGTGTTGAGGACTTTAAATGTGGCCAGAGCGCCGTCGACCAGGCGCCTATATGCTCAGAAATGGGCTACATTTTCTAGCTGGTGCACGGCACGGGTGATAGACCGGCAGTTATGCGAGGTACCATCGTGCTCGCCTTCCTACAAGAGCTGCTGGGCGCGGGACGCACTCCGTCCACGCTCAAAGTGTATATGGCAGCCATAGCGGTTTTTCATGCTACGGTACCCGGTAAATCGCTGGGAAGGAATGACATGGTTGTCCGATTTCTAAGGGGCGCTAGGAGGTTGAACCTCCCGCGGCCCCCCTCTGTCCCAGGCTGGGACCTGTCACTGGTGCTAGAGGCCCTTAAAGGCCCCCCATTTGAGCCACTTCAGTCTACGGACTTGAGTTCGGGCCTAATGACTCCAGGGTTGTCCTCAGACCGAGGCATGGCTATGTGCCAAAAGTGCTCTCCACTCCGTTCAAGAGCGCAGATTATCTCCTTAGCGGCCCTCCCTGCGCCGGACAGAGAAAGCGATGTGAGTCTGCTCTGCCCCGTCAGGGCATTCAGGACTTATCTGGAACGTTCCGCTTCATTCAGAAGATCGGAACAGCTTTTTGTGTGCTTTGGCAGCCGCTCTAAAGGGCTAGCCGTTTCTAAGCATAGTTTGTCGCGTTGGATAGTGGATGCTATCACGCTGGCTTATGAATCAAAGGGCGCTAAGTGCCCTTTGGGGATTAGAGCGCACTCCACGAGAGGCATGGCCTCTTCCTGGGCATGGTCTAGTGGAGTTCCCCTGGAAGATATTTGTGCGGCGGCAGGCTGGGCCTCCCCGTCCACATTTATGAAATTTTACAATCTGGAAGTTCCTGCTTTGCAAGCTAAGGTCCTTTCCGTTTAAAGTGTAAGCACTAACATATTCATAGATCCAACCCAGTTGATCTGCCATACTGGCCTATATTGCCCCACATAAAGCCCGTCAGTGACTGGCTATTAATATATGTACATCTATATACCAGATATATATCGTGTGTACACAAATGGGCTTATTCTCCTATCTGGTCCCGAGCTTACTGTGGACTGTAGGGAGCGAAGAGAGCACGCACGGCGTTTTGCAAGGGTTATCCCATAGCGTATAGCTACGCAATAGGAGAGACCTCATTGAAAGGAAACTACTCGGTTACTCACGTAACCTCAGTTCCCTGAAATGAGGGAACGAGTATTGCGTACTATGCCGTGCTTGTGCTACGATCAGTGGTCGCTTCAGGAATTTTAACATGATTTCCTATGGCGTGTCATGGGGTTTTATAGACATAAGTCACGCCCATCTTGGCGGGCTATGACGCGCCCTGACTGGCTGGCGCACTCGCGCCGCCACGCCATAGGTTCATGCAGTTGCCGCAGCACAGCCAATGACCGCGCTCGCGCTCATTATGCTAGCTGTGCAGCTGCACTGCGTTTTAAAAGTTAGCTTTCATATTCTTGAGAAAAAGGATTTTTCCCATAGCGTATAGCTACGCAATACTCGTTCCCTCATTTCAGGGAACTGAGGTTACGTGAGTAACCGAGTAGTTTCTCCACTCACCAACAGCAGCAAGAGTAAAACTGACACTGTCATTTGTGTCTGTCGGCTTCACCAATGTAGAGATGAGTTTCTCGTTGGCTTTTAACACACGGTTTCCATAGGAGGCTAGTTCAGCTGGGCTGACTGATGATCAAGACTCTGAAATCTTTTCTGAAGCGTTGAGGACCATATTCAAAATATCGGTCACATTCTAATTTATTGATAAGAAAAAGAAAAAAAAATGACTGTACATGTAAATATTAAGAAAGCCAATTAATCAGACCTGCGATGTCAATCATGTAACTGACAATTACATTTGATTTGATTATTTTATTAAAAAAATACACTTAAAGACTTACAGTCAAAGGAAGCACTTGATCTGTAATGTTCTCGATCTGCTCTAGAAGATTTTGAAGGCATTCAGTCAGAACCGGGTATGCTGAGTGCCTCTGAAATGAGACACAGACAGTGTTTTTGAACAAATTTCTTTAAAGGGTTAGTTCACCCAAAAATGAAAATTCTGTCAGTAATTACTCACCCTCATGTTGTTCCAACCCCGTAAGACCTTCGTTCATCTTCGGAACATAAATTAAGATATTTTTGATTAAATCTGAGAGCTGATCACTCCTCCATAGGCTGCTAGGTGACCGAAACTTGCTGGCCCAGAAAAGTTATTAAAGAGATCGTTAATATAGTCCAAGTGACTACAGTGGCTTAATCTTAAGTATATCAATCGACGAGAATACTTTTTGTGCGCAAAAACAAACAAAAATAACGACTTTATTCCACTATTCATTTCCTTCTCTCTGGGCCTCTAGTTGGTTCACGTAGTGTTTTTGCGCAGCGCGTCTGTGTTACACGTCACCACGTAGGCTCACTATTGGTCGACGCTTGTCATGTGTGTGATGCGTGTTGACGTGCAACACAGACGCGCAGCGCAAAAACACTACGAGGCCCAGAGAAAAGGAAATGAATAGTGGAATAAAGTCGTTATTTTTGTTTGTTTTTGCGCACAAAAAGTATTCTCGTCGCTTGATATACTTAAGATTAAGCCACTGTAGTCACTTGGACTATATTAACGATCTCTTTAATAACTTTTCTGGGCCAGCAAGTTTCGGTCACCTAGCAGCCTATGGAGGAGTGATCCAGCTCTCAGATTTAATCAAAAATATCTTAATTTGTGTTCCGAAGATGAACGAAGGTCTTACGGGGTTGGAACAACATGAGGGTAAGTAATTACTGACAGAATTTTCATTTTTGGGTGAACTAACCCTTTAACAAATGATTCAATGACATACATTTTTTAAACATTTGTCGCCACCTACTGGTGTAAATTAAAATACTTTTCTAAAGGTGCTTTTCTGTAGTTTGCTCGCTATAGTGGACAGTGTTTGTATCCAAAGTTCCAAACTAACAAACTTTTGTCACAGAAGTACTGGAATAAAAGTTTATATAGTTTATATAAAGTTTATGTTTGTAAAATAAGTAATGAGAATGTGTGGTTGAAATGGACAGCTTCGTGGACAGCTTTCTCTGCGCATTAAATCCCCCATATTGCCAGCAAACCAAAGAGAATGCAGAACAATGATGAAGACAGAGAGTATAGGCTTCAAAGCTATTGTGGACCCGCTTACACAAAACCCTCAGTAAATTACAGTGGTTTGGCAAATAAATGAATGACGGACAGTTACGTATTTCCAACATTTTATTATGTAAGCTTTATGTTACTCCTCAAATAACAAGGGAATTTGTAGTAATTTATAGTGTTAATTAATTAGCGAGTCCACAAACTAATTCTTTCAATTGGCTTTTGTATGCAGAGTATTCACAGCTTATATGGACTGAATGCCCCCATAAACCATCAGCAATTATTAGAAAAGCACATTCATATTTCAGATTACACACATATCTAAAATGCACATGCTATTGCACTGCTTCAGTTTGGACTATATTGATAGGAACTGTGAGTCTCTACAACTTCAATTTCAGAAACTCAACTTACGTTGCATCCTTCCAGCGGCGTTATATGTATACCTGCAATGACAGAAATCAGCATGAAGACAATAATATAATAAACTGCAAAACTTTGAAAAATATCTATTTTATTAAGCAGCAATTTCAGCAAGATTGTGGATTCATCAAGATTTCAGCAGTTGTGGACTAATGGTGAGAGCAGTGGTTCCAGCTTTTTAGAGTGGTGTTCCTCCTTCTGCGTACGCCCTCTCTTCCACTTAGACTTCAGTCATACCTTTTAAGGAATATAAGCAATATTTGCCCCTTAAATTTATTTCCCAGTGTTTTTTTTTTTTTACCTTTATGAATAATTTTATAATATAAAATAAAAATTTAAATGAAAAACGTTCAATAGAGCAGTACGCAATGATGGTAAAAACGAAGTGATACTTTGAAATATTAAACTAAAACCGGTTAGTCACTGTCTTCTCAATGAGTGCGTCATTGAGTCATTCTTACATTCAGTAACAAAGCAACTAGCTGTATTTATACATGAATCATTGAATGATTGACTCACAATTCTTTTCAAAGCTGCAGAATTGTTTACGAAACACCGGTGTGTGCTGTACACTGTAAAAACTAAAGGAGCCTCAAATATCCTGTCGGATACTCAAGGAACTTAAAAATGTAATTTAAGTGCCTCAAAGCTCTTTCTCCTATAGTAGGGTTACTGGAGGAGCATTGACAATATTTGAGGTTCTTGCTGGAACTTATGGGATCCTTTAAGCACTTTGTATTTAGTTCAGAGGTTCTGGAGTCACCTTTTCATTACTATGAGACCTCGAAGTGCTTTGGGGGGAAATAGAGGAACTTGAATGTGATAAAAGGGTTATTGGAAGATCTTTTAACATTTAAGTGGTTCCTGGAAGATCTCTTATGTTAAAGCCAGCATCTGGAGGAACCCAATGGTTCAGTGAGGCCAGAATGATATTATTATTATCCTATTATTACTTACGTTTGATTCAGTATACATACCCAGGTGAAAAATACGTATGCTACTATTAAAAATGTACTTGAGTGTGTTTTTAGTAGGCCTTCAATACAAATATAACCTACTTTAATGCATATTAATACATTTAACAGTAGCCTACGTCTTTTTCACCTGGGTAGCTTACATTTATTTAGTATAGGCCTATTTTATTGATTAATTTAAACCTTAAACAACAACACTAAATAATAATAATAATATTAATAATAAAAATTCATTAATTATTATTGAATAAATAATAGTAATAAAATAATATTTTTTACTTCTTCATAAATTATTATTTGAAGAAGAAGAACCAGGAGGATAAAGGTTTTATTCTGTCACGAAACTGCTGCTATTCCTCTGCTGTCGTCACTTCAGTGATGCTCGCGCGCAACAGCTCAGCTGATCGTCATCGAGTTTGAAAGTAACGGCTCTCCTCATCATAGCCTGCCGCATCTTCCGCCGTTTGTTCGGCTCTCCGTTACAAGGTTTGTAAACTCGCCAAAGAAATATAAATACTCACTATATATTCAAACACACACATATATATAAACTAAATTTATTATACATTACTACGTTTTTACAGTGTTTACCACTCGTTTATTGTACAGTATCTGGTATGAAGGTTTTAGCCGCGATGCTAACTACGTTGATGAACAACTAATGAACAAATGGAAATTATTGACTTATTGTCTTAGATTGATTTAAAGTTAGTCATTCAATTCAACATATTCTGTACAACTGTGTCTTCAAATTGCTGATATAGCCTAACTAATTTAGCTGATTCCTGCTGTCATTGGCGTTTGTTATGAATAACAAAAGCAGGTTAATATAGTTTGGTCTGTTTTTGTTTAGCCTAACTTTACTTACTACAGGTGCCCTCATTCTCTCAAATACCATTTTGAATCCATTTAGTGGTCAATAAATATTATGTAACTTGTGAATAATCAATCAGCTTCATTATTTTGTTTCCCCAGAACAACCAGTACAATGTTTCAGTGGCAACATTGAATTACCTGCACCACATGCAAGTACTTTATTACTATGAACTCTGTGTGCAATTGTATTGTTTGACTGTGTACTTGTTTTTTAATCAGTTATTCTCTGAAAATCTTCCCTCATGCTCTCAAATCTCATTCATGTTACATTCATGTAATATCACAGGTTTGGAGCCAATAATGCTATGCATTTTTTATAGGCTATACCTTAATCATATGCATTTGAATATAAGACATTTGAACCCTGAATTATAACTTCAAGTTTGGTCTTTTTCGACAAAAAAAGGAAAAAGCTATTAAATGGCTTCATAAGACTTACAACACAACACATAACACATGAGTTGTGAATTCATTGATTATTTTTAGGATCTTTTCTGGGACATTTTTGGAGCTTAACCATGTTTACATTTGTTGCATTGAATTGAACTAGACAAGTGTGCATAAGAATGGTTTCATGAATGATTTACACAATTTTTTTCTGCTTGTGTTTCATGCAGTGAAAGCGAATGGTGACAGGGGTTGCATTATGCCTGAGATCTGCTTTTGGGTTCCACAGACAGAAAGTCAAACAGGTTTGGAACGTCACAAGGCTGTGGAAATTATTTAAATTTCACAACTATCACTTTAATAACCTTAACAGTAAATTTTGTACTTTGCAGGGACCTCGGTAAACTGAAATACAAGTTTGAAGTTTGAACAAGAATAAAAATCCTCCTGTAGACCTGAAAATCATTGAAGTGCCTGGACCATCCACCAGAAAAGAAGAAAAACAAACAAAAAAAGAAGCTGATGCACCTTTTCACTTTTCTAACTCGTTAAGTACCTCACATGTCCCTTGTGAAGATTTTATAATTGATTGCATTTTATGTTGCAGTGAGTAAAGGTGCGGTCACATTTGTGAATTTCGTGAATTTCATTCACCATTGACAGCAGTGTAGCAATGTAATGTATGAAGCACCACACAAAATTGCTGATCGTGTGGATTCTTATTGAAATGACTGAAATCACCAGTGAACATTCACAGAACAACAGCTAATTTGACTGCACCTTAACTCTGTTCAAATGGAAAATGTTTTCTGCTTGTTGTGACATAAGGAATACTGTTTCCGGGTCGAAGCCTCTACTTCTACTTCCTTTATCTTGTTTCTAGATATTGAGAATACTCAACAACCATTTATGGGAACTGTTGATTCAAGTCACACATTTAAGCTTTTCAAAAGCCGTAGTGTACATTACAGTCTCCAGTCTCTCAGCATCCTAGACTTCAACATTTTATGATTCAAAATAGCTGAATAAAACTAAACCATCTGAGATTTCGGTATAGAGATAAAGGTTAGGATCATAATTTTCAGGAATATTACAGAACAATGAGTGCATATTAGCACTGTTGTTTGTTTTTGGCATCTGATAGAGCTTTTGGACATGGAAACAGTAGCGTCAGACTAACCATCAGACTGAAACACAAATGTTTTAAAGTTAAGTGAAGATGGACATTTTTAATTAGTCAATTTTAATTTTTTACATTGATTTATTACATGGAACATGTGTTTTCTATGCATTTTGTTGAGATGTCTTTTCTTGTGTAGTCTTTTGTATATGTCACGGTAGGGATGAGTGCAAAAAGGTGCGAGGACTCAAGTGCAGGAGAATGAATATTTATTAACAATAAAGAAAAACAAACACAAAACAAAACCCACGAGGGGGGAAATCATAACTATTAAATACAACACAAAACCAGAACATGAAACTTACTGCAGGATCACGGGGAACAAGAAACATTAGACAACATACCGACACAGACTGCAAACACGAGGGGACTTATAAAGGGAACAAATCAAGAGGGAACAGGTGGAAGAACTCAAACAATAATCAGATAACGAGGGGGAGGGATCAGACAATGACATGAGCACATGGCCCAAAATAACAAAACACCCAAGTGCAACACAAGACAGGACAAGCATGTGACAGTATACACATGGTTGATTATTCATGCTACTTATGTATTATACAATTTTTTTTGTGTGTATTCATTGATATTAATCTATTATTAGCTTTTTTCCCCAAGTGCATTATTAAAATGGATCTAAAATATGTAATAAACAATTCTTATTTTGTATTTGGTTCAGTTTGTTTATTATAATAGAAGTTTATGGTAACCGTAGTAACAACATGAAATTAATTTAATACAAAAAAAAAAAAAAATTAGAAATTTGGTTCCTGGAGGCACCCACAGTGGTTCCACACAGTGCCTAATATACGAGTTCCTCAGGAAACCTGTGTGGTTCCTCAGAGAACCGCCCCTTTTTAAAGGGTGCCTAGAGGATCTACAGACGGTTCCGCCGGTGTGGCAAAGTGAAGAACCCCAAAAGGTTCCTCCAGGCACCTTTAATTTTTACAGTGTATTTCTGCTGTGTCCTTCGTTGGAACTAATATTTCGTTTCAAAATAGAGTAAGTACTGACAGTACTGTGTTTAAAATACACGTTTTGTTTGTTGACCTGTTGTATGATAATCAATGTCACGTTTGCCATCGTGTGGATATTTGGGAACAATTGCATTCTTGCTCGTTATCAACATTAAATACAAGAACTCGCGCAAGGTGTTTTTGTATCAAAGAATGTTTGAGTCTTAAATCTCTCACTCTGTGTCTATATTTGTTCTTCATGTGAGTACGTACTAAATCCCCATTTTTGGTGTGTTGTCGAGAACGGCAGCAATACTCTGCACGCAATCTGTCATATGCTCGCTGCCTACCTGTCACTTATCACTTAACAGATAAGTAGTAGAGTCAAAATGAAAGAAAGATTCAATTTGTGAAATATTGATCCAACACACAAAAAAAGTACAATATTGGAAAATCAACCATGTGACCATGTGAGGAGATGACCAGAAATTGACCTATCGGTAAGCTCCGCCCCCCTTAGTTACTGTTGCTAACTCGGATAAACAAACGGAGTTGCTAACTGTCTTACAATTTGCTAACTGTCTTACAATGACAGCTGTAAGTGTGAAAACCTTGTCCCAAGATGTTTTTGATACATTTTGGACGCAGAAGGACCACCTCTCGTCGAGGAGCATTCAAGTAGGACTTAAATATGCCATGGAGGGATCAAAGATTATAAAATAAATATGGTGGGTAACAAGATTAATTTGGAAGCGAGGGTTTACAGATCACAAACAAGCGGGAGAAGCCTCATGTTGCGGTCGTCACGATAGCAGAAAAACAATATCTAGGATCAACACTGTTCATTTATACCGCAGGGTAAGTTTAAATTAATTTACATTAACCAGTTTAATATGGAGAGGCACTCCCAGTCAACAATTTGATCTCTCAGTGATCTCACCATGAGCTCTTAGGATACTCATGATGTGGTCACAATCTGAGTTCACAGTGAGCTAAAAGTGTATCCTCACAGCGCCCTCACTGTGTGCTCATGCTAGTCACAATGTGAGGTCAAAGTGCACACAAAGACTAAACCGAGCCTGATCCGCCGGCGATTTGATTTCGCCCTGCAGCTCAGGCTGGAAACCTGTACATTCTTTCATCAAGCTTCCGTTACAAATTTGCGGGAACCAAACAGAAACTGGCTTATCCACCTGGATCCTGGTGCGCTATTGGCGGGTTTAACACAATGACGATAGAGAAGCAAAGTATGTCACCCGGATCATTGGTCTGATTGGTTGAAGGACTATCCAATTGCTTACAGAGTCATTTGAACTATGCCCGTTAAATGTAGACCTTCGTTTATGTGTTTCTGACCTACACTGAACATGACGTGAGAACAGTTAGCTATTTAGGTTTGTACGTTAGCATGGACTCACTAACTTTAATTGTAACTTAATGACAACCAGAAAATGAACGTTTTCATCTTCATTGGGATTGGGGTTGAATCCTCAGGGAACCAGGTTACTGCGCCCACATCATTGGATTAATACACCGTGTAGACATTTTGCTCTGTCTTGTTTGGGTTTAGGAAATGGAATAAAATAAAATAAAATCCATTGCCCATCCTCTCAGGATACCTGGAATCAGTGTTACACGTAGTGTTGCCCCAGGCACATGCTTTTACCATACAGCAAAAACTCCAGTGTTAAATTAACACTCCTGGGAGTGTATATGAGTCCACACTCAAGAGTGTAAAGTGTTAAAATATGAGTGTTAAAGTTAATGAGATAATTAAGTGATTAATTGAGTGATGATTGAGCATTATTGAAGACACCTGATGATAACAAGCAGAATCACTGAAGGAGAAAATCACAAAGTGTAAGTCACCATTATGGTAAATATTATGTAAGTATTATGGCACCATTATGACCCTTATATGTTTACTTTAATATTGCTTGTCCACTGTTATTGATTTATAACAGTCAGATGAACAAAGAGACAATGTGATCTGATGGTGTTGGTTTTGTTTTGACATAATCATGTTTTGATCCAAAAAAACGAAACTTATTGAGATAGTTTATACAGTATTGTTCATATAATCCAAAATATTTAATAAACATTGTTCTGATCAAAAGACTTTCAAATGAATTTATTTAGAAACACAGACATCAATAATCAGCCTGTGAATCTCAACAATGGTGACCATAATAAAGCAATCTTGATGTCTGTGTGCCTAAAAGAAAGATTTTTTTTTTTCAAAACAACTTTTAAGTAATCCTTTGTATTTTATCTAAAATTCTGGATATTTATGCAGAATCACAGTTATTCTTTGATCAACAACATAAATCTAAGTCAGAAATAAGGATCTTATTGAGTTCAGTGATCAAGTTCAAATGATGATTGTCATATTATGACCAACACCATCAGATCACTTTTTTCTTTGTTCAACTGGTGATTATAATTCAGAAACAACAGCCAAACAAAATTTAAAGTAAACATATAAGGGTCAAGAGCCCAACTAAAGCAAACACTTATCGCCATAACGCTGGCTTACAATTTGAGATTTTCTCCTTCAGTGATTCTGCTTGTTAACATCAAATCGATGAGAGCTTCGGATCTTCTAATGTTTCTCTAAGGCGCTGAAACCTAAAGATGTCTGAGTTCCCCGTGCAACTGATACTCAACTGCCATTGGCTCATCTGCGTTCAAGGGGAGGGGCTTACCGATAGGTCAGTTGTTTAAGGAATGTGGAAAAACATGAAACTAAAATCTAAAGGTGACTGTCACTCTACCTCCTTTCAGTCTGTTCAAAATGTACAAATAATCATTCAATCATCATGCATTTCCCTTGCAACCATATGCGTCTATAAACTAACCATAAACGTCTGTGTATTATTCCTGTGAATAATGTGAAAATATATCAAATAAAGTGACTAAAAGGATTTCGAAAATTTGAGTGCAGATCACAGCTTTATCTGTTAGTTTCTTTCGTTCATGATTGTTTCAGTTTTTTTTTTCTAAATAAAAATCAGTAAATTTATTCTTGTTTTTTTTATTTTTGTCTATTTAAATTCTATATTTACAAACTCACCACACACAATAATGGTCAATAACTATAATTTGTTGAAAGCTAATCTTTTTCTGAAAAAGATAACACCTTGCACATTAAGATAGCACATTGTTTTAGAATTGTACAGTCAAAAAAAAAAAAAAAATCTAAATATGTGAAAAACACCTTTAGTTTCAGGTTCTAAAGGGTTAAAACCATATGGAAACTGTCAAACATGATTAATAACAGCTTGAGCACAAGATGTCCATGAACATATCTGTAATGATGTAACTGCACATTTCACAGTCTTTTCCCCCTAGTTTATACCTTGAAACACAAACACACTCACACATCTGTTCAATTCCATCATAATAATAAGATTAAAGTTTTAAAAACAAACATGTTACATGTTAATCTATTCACGGGATATTATAAATTGATTTTTTTTAAGGAATCTCTTCAGAATCTGCCTCTTTCACTTCTAATGTCTAGATCAAGGATGGGCAAACTCGGTCCTGGAGGGGTTGTTTTGATGGTTGCTGTCTATCTGACCCTAATCAAACACACCTGAACCAGCTAATCAATGTCTTCAGGATTACTAGAAAGCTACAGACAGGCGAGTTGATCAGGGCTGGAGCTAAACTCTGCAGGACAGTGGCCCTCCAGGACAGCATTTGCCCTTCCCTGATCTAGATGCTGAAAAATCAGGAAAATGAGTTGCTTTTTTGTGTATTTGTTGCTTTTTTACCTCTGTTGAATCAACTTAGCGGAACAAATAAATGGTTAAATTATAATAGTAATAAAAAATACTTTTGTATTAGTTTAACATTAGGGTTAACTTGGGTTGACTCTTTTACTCCGCGGTGGATTTGCATATGTGATACAGATACAACATGTAAAGTAGTGAGATGAAACACTGATTATTTCTCTAATCCAAGGTTCCTGCTTTCAAAACATTGTCAAAAGGCGCATTAAAGAGAAAATTGGCATAATTTACTCAGCCTTTTATCATTCCAAACCTGTATGATTTTCAGTATTGGCCTTCAAGTGGTTCATGTTAAAAATCAGATCATTGACAAAAATAACTTCATGTTGAACTAGTTTGTTTGGGAAACCTGGTTTAAAATGTGTTCAGCATTTTAGAGATTGATTTGTTTATAAAGAAATATGTTTCTATAGAACTATTTATGCATTTCATATTTGCATAAACCGACTCTGTGGACTTATTCAAACTATGACATAATTTTACAATGTAGAAACAATGGATTCATCTATTCACACCGGTCATGAATATTAGACATGCTGAAGTTTGTGATGAAGAGCAGTTTGATGATGATTTTGGTCACTTTGGTCAAACTTGGGCTTTAAACATTGAAGATGAATGTGAAGCTGTGGTCGTCTTTGCAAACCCACTTTTTGAGCACAACTTCAAAATATGCATTATGGCAAATATGAAGGTCTAAGATGATATAAAGGTCTAAGGATAGAGAGAAAAAACATAGTCATTTTATAGTAAATAACATTTTTTTAATCACACACACACATCACCTTTAAAGCAAATGTACCATGTTTTTAGAAATGTGATCTTTGTATTCATGTATTTGGTGTGTTTTCTGTCTAAATTTGAATTTTATCAGGAAGGGTTGACAAAATATGTTTTTTTCCTCATTGGATGAACAGATAACGGTCATATAATCTTCTGACACATATGTCTGTGTAGTCAGTCTAGTTGGGTGAATAAACTCATATCAGGTGAGTCTCTCTTTACTTAAATGAGAATTAAATGCTTTAGTGTCTCTATCAATCTACACGTTTTTGCAGTTTTGTCATTAATAGCTGTTTGTGATACTGTAGACCACATGTTTCACAGTATTTATGGGATAAATATAGTGAAAGCAAATGTAAAATTCAGTGAAAGTTTTGCTGCTATTAGATTAATGCTCTGCTTTTAACATGGTCGACACAGTATTCTGGTCTCCATTATGGAGAGTTGTGTTGGATGAGGCACTTCTTTAAAACGCTGATAACAGACCAACACTGAATCAAGATTGATATGTAACACTGATTTTTTTTCATCAGGTTTGCACTTTGAAATAATGTTATTTCAATTATAAAGAATAGATCAAGATGGACATTAAAATAAAATCACTTATTTTACATTGAATCAACATTGAAACAATAACAAATCAATCTTGCTTTATGTACAACACAATCTTAATTAAATCTTAAATAAATAGAACAAATCTTACTTTATTTCTATGCTGGTGAATCACGTCCGTTTTTACATCTTTTAAGCAGAGACTATGTTTAATTTCATTTAGAAAGTGTGTTATATTATTAATGCATTTTACAGCAATCAGTTATGAATGATTTCAGTGATGAGGGAAGAAAAAAAAGCATTATCAGCAGTTCAGATCAACAGTTTCCCAAAATCACCTGATCATATTTTCTCTTGGCTTTATATATATATATTTGATATATGTATATAAAATAGACTGACTCTAATTGGAGAAGAATATCCTAGTTTGTAAAATAAAAAATGAAATTAAGCCATCTTCTGCAACATATCTATTTAAAATGTAACATACAAAAGTCTTAACTGTAGATATCTGTGAAACAATCAGAGAATCTGATCACAACGTCTATGTACAATTTATATTTATGATACGAGTCAATAATCTGAGTTTGAGGGATGGACGGGAATGTTGGGATTATCCATGCCGGGTCGCGTCGATCTGAAAAAAATAGGGAGAATGAAATTACACATATTGTGTGGAAAGTTGTATTTGAGGAAGGAAAACAGTGGACTTGGTTTCATATTTCCTCATTAGAATGATGGACAGATAACTTCTCTACATCATCTCAACACACACAAACTTTTTCTTCAGTCAGTCGTGTCGGGTGATGATCACTGTATATCAGCTTATATCAGGTAAAATCTTCTTTCTGCTCATAATGATCCTCATCACTCTCTTTATGTCAAAAACATGTATTGATGTGTGTGTGTGTTACAGTTGTGTAGTTATAATTGATTTGTGTGTAGTTATAGTTGAGTAATTTGGGTAATTTTAGTAATTTGAGTAATTATAGTTAAATAACTCCAGAGCACTTGTTGATTTTCAACAATTTTCAGGTCTGATGTTTTTGGGAAACAGTTTGTGATTGTAAGATTATTTGTGATTCTTAATTTCTAGGAAAACAACAGAGCATTATTTCATCCGACACTATCTCACGACCGATTTATCTAAACCCCAGTGATGGCTTTAGGGGCGGGGTCAGGCGTATAGCTTATATCTCGTAGGAATTGATCGAATTGTTTCATCCTTTATTGCATTGTGTTTGACAATAACGGTTTTAAAAGTCTCAATTTGAACTCTGATCCAAAATCAAATGCTGTGGAATGTTTTACATGTGTGTTTGAAACAAAGAGCCTTTTTATAAATCATGTGTCAATGCAACTAATTTGTTTATTCTCTAACTGTAAAGGAAACTCGTCCTCTGAACTGGTTTGTGGATAAACAGAAATAAACTGACAATGGTTTCCTTTCATAAAGGTGAGTATTCTTCTTGTGTTTAAAGGTTGCCTCTCATCGCCCCAAAAACCTTTTGAACTGTGAACTTATGAAGAATGTAGTTTTCTCAGACTCAATCCAATACAATTTCAGTTGTTTTTATTGACTTTTTCTTCATATTTCAGGTTTTATAAAAACTCATCCTCTCATCTCTGTTATTCTGTGTAAGTCTAAACAGTGTTTTTTGCTTTTGTCTGTATGCTGATGTAATGACCAGTGAATCAGATCTGGTTTATCCTTCACGTCACTTCACACAGTAAATTCCCCGGTGTTGAATTACCATCGCTCAGTGTTCATAAGGGAAACTCCAGCAGAGTGTTCAAAGAAACACAGAAGCAGTGTTAGAGTTAATGAGATAATTAAGTAATTAATTGAGTGATGATTGTTTGATTATTAAAGAAACCTGATGATAACAAGCAGAAACAATGAAGAAAAGAGAAACAAAAGAACTACAACTGACTTCAACCACAGCTTAATATGAAATCAACTGGAAAAAATTAAATTTCTATTTCAAACCAGACTGACTCTTTCTGTCGTTCGTCTGAGAATTAGCAGAGGTTTAGATGTTAATGATTTATTGAAAATGTTTGTTTTTATTGAATCAGTGTTTCTTTTAGTTGTGCAATCTTAGCTTTTTATATCCGTATGACACACACATCATACTTCATATAGATACTGTAGAGTTACAATGGTGCTTTTTTGTTAGTTTGAACAGAAAAGGCTTGAGAGTTTCATAATGTGGAAAAGATGGATGAGAATAATAATAATTTCTAGGATAGACAATACAATATTCTGTGAAAGAAAAAGTCATGATGACAGAACTTTCATTTTTGGGTGAACTATTATTTTAAGAATTTGTATTTATATATGTTTATTTATATTTTATTGTGTCCTAAACATGTTGATTCATTTGTATTTATAATTATTTTTTAGATGTCTTAAGACTGTACTTGGCCTTTTCAACTGTCTCACCGGTGACGACTGCAATAGGTAATGTACACTGAAAAAATGTTTTGTCATTTCAACTAAACATCTACAATAACTGAGCAGAGCGAGAGAGAGAGCCCCGGCCGCGCGCGCGCACTCACTATTAATAATAATAATAATAGCTAATTATTATTTTTTTCGCGACCAAAACAGTTATAAAAATGCTGTCATTAGGATTCTAGTGTCAATGTATTGCTTGTTTTTTCTGTTTACATTTCATATGGTGACACTTCTCTTCTCCCATGATCGAACATAGAATGCTGCTACGTCTGAGCGGCCAAAGCGTCAACAAGCTTCCCCGAACTTTTTCACAAGCGTCCTTGACAGGGCGGCCAGAGCTTCTTTGCAGCTCAAGTCGGCGGCGGTGTGAACGTACAGTAACAACTTCCGTTCTGATTGCCGCGCTTGACTTCGAGGTGTAACCTTTATTATTGTTCGGTCTGAAACGGCGCCCAGTGACGGATGGTGGAGCAATATTGTTGTCCAGGTGGAAATCGGGAGGGGCTTTGAAATTCAAGAGTCTCCCGGAAAAATCGGGAGGGTTGGCATGTAGGCTATGCTATAAATGCATTTGAAAAAATAAAATAAAATAAAAAATCGCTTAAAAAACGTTCAGTACACCTAGATCTACGTGCCCCCTAAACCCACATAATAAAGATGGACAGTGACATAGAAATTTGCACAAAATAAGCATACGTTCCATACAATTGAGGTATTATCGAAATATCTAAATTTTAATAACGAGTGATTATTTAACAAAAGGCAAGTAAAACGGTCAGGGTTACATTTTAGACACACACACACACACACCTCTGAAGCGATAGAAAAGTCCTCGGGACCGCATCACTCGCAAGACGAAACCTGCATTGGTGTACAGGGCCGAAGTCCACCATTCTCCCGTTGAATGGTTGCTACTGCACACACATAGTTTAGATGTGTCCGTGGTTGATGGCCAACCAGCCGCCCGCAGTCAGAGTCTAGCCCTGGCAGCATCGCGGGGAAAGATGCACTGGAACTTTTGCACCACGAAAACAAACGCGTGTCCCATCATTGCCTCTCTCATCTACTACGCGATATCATAAGGCTTGTTCGACTTCATGCAGCTCTGCGCAGACCGATCGGCGGCTGACTTAAAGCAGTGCATGCCGGTTAGAAATTTTGTCCGACTTGATACAGCGGCGACACCACGTGACTGTGACGTGTGCCATCAAAGGTGCCGGAGAACTCAGCCAGCGCAGCTTCTCAAGAGCGGCTGCACTGGGCTGCACGAGGGCTGATGACGACACAGCTGTTCCACGATCACGATCACGTGTGTTTCGTGTTTATTCGAACACCTTTAGTTCCTCTAAAGCTCTCAAATCAGTTTTTTATAACAGTAAACACTCTTTTCATGTCGTTGCGATGTTGTGTCATGTTTATCAAATTAAAACTGAATAAAAAACGTAGACTCCACTTCATTGATAGTAGCTTATGTTGAACTTTATTCTTGTTCAAACAGACGCTGTATGAAGCAGTACATAAAGTATTGAATGAAAATGTCTCAGAAACATCTGTGTATTATTTGGCAAATATTGCATTTATTTCACTTCAGCTGTGGTAAAGTATGCAAACACCACATGAGCGGTCACTACGGGAACCAGAAAGTGTCCGACTTCACGTCTCCGTTTGCAGCTCCTCCCCGCCTGCACGCGGCTTCTCTCGCCGATCGGTTACATCCAGCCGCAGCCAATGTCCAACACACCTATAGTTTGACATGTCTGTCATTGGAAAGATCCACGTGGTGTCATGAATAATTAAGAGAAAGTGTCTTCTCATTGGATAAAAAACTCAGTCTCATTAATAATTATGAGACACCGATGAGTCATCAAAGTACAGCCTGTGACGTGGACACGATGAAGATTTTAAACCCGGAAGACGAAAATAGCGTATAAAAACTAAAATTTAACCATTTTCCCCCTACTATTAAATCTAACAGATGCTAACATTGTCTTCAATGGTGTTCAACACACATACCTCTGTTCAAATCTCAGAAATTTTGGTTTAGGGTGTCATGACCCTTTAAATATGAATATGAATATCTTATTCTTCATTCAGTTCTGAACAGAATCAGACTTAACAGATTTTTTAAACGCTTATCAAAATAGAGTAGTGCTACAGCGCTATTATTATCAGAGCATGTGAGCAGAAAGCCGGGAGAGGACGAGTGAACGAGAGGAGAGCGTCATTTACCAGCGTTGCCCAGCACTGCTACACACACCATGTTAAAGCTCAGAAGATTTGCAAACAGAAACAAGTCCAGAGAAACTTTCCAGACCACAGTTTTAAGCGGACTTTGCTTTTACACACACTGTGGAGAGCACACACACACACACACACACACACACACAGTGGAGAGCACAGCACACACACACACACACACAGAGGAGAGCGCGCGCGCGCGCACACACACGTTATTTTCCTATCAAATGTCGAGAGCGCATTATTGTAGCGCGAAAGTATATTAATATAATGCGCGAGCACGAATCTCTCTGCTCGCGCGCGGGAACTGGGCGCACGCTCTCAGATACACGCTGCTCTTGTAAGAATTTGCTCTGGGCTCGCTCAGAGAATATACCTGCAGGCTGCACTTAAAACGTGTTCAGTGCAATCGCGAATCTCTCCTCTTCGCTTAATGTAAGCGTGTATGTGCTTAGACTGTCCCGTGAGTATCAATGAGTATTAGTTCATGTGTGCAAATGAAATGTAGATAATCGAGGTTATTATACGATATACTGCAGCTTATTCAGTAATCTGTCCAAGACTAGTCGTCTAAAGATCTGTAGGGAAAAAAAGTAGGCTAGTCATTATAAAAGCTAAAGCAGATGTTACACATCTAATATAACAGTTACAAATGGTATTTCTTACAATGAATAACAAAATTCCAGAACTACTAGTAATTGTCAGGTTTAAAGACACTATAATGACCAGGGCTGGATTTCCCGATAACATTGTCTCTTAGCGTGCTACAAAGATTCTAAAGGTATATCTTAAATTAAGATATACCTTTTCTAGACGTGTTCCCCGAACTATACCTTATTGCTGCTTAAAGGGATATTCACCCAAAAATGATTAAAGTCATAATTTACTCCCCCTCAAGTAGTTTCAAACCAGTATGAATTTCTTTGATCTGCTGAACACAAAGGAATAATTTGGAAGAATGTCAGTAACTAAGCAGAATGTCAGTACCCCACCACCACCACCACCACCACCACCACCACGTACTACTAGTAGAATAGAAAAAATTAGATATCTGTGTATGAAATATGACAAGCGTTGAGCACGTTTGTGTCTGGTTCAGTGCAAAAGCACATTTGAATTTAGCAGTGAATCTTTGCATTTATTCTTTGCCATAATCCTAATTGAACACTGGGGGCCCTATTTTAACGATCTGAAACGCAAGTATCAAGCGCGAAACGCAAGTAACTTTGTGGGCGGGTCTTGGGCGCTGTTGCTATTATACCGGCGGGATAAATGACTCTTGCGCCCGACGCAAATCTAAAATGGGTTGGTCTGAAGTAGCTTCATTACTCATAGGTGTGGTTTGGGCATAACGTGAAATAAACCAATCAGAGCGACATCTCACATTCCCTTTAAGAGCAGACGCACTTGTTCTATAGCGGATTCCTATTATAACGGCGGATTTGCCAGGCGCGCGCCAGGAGCGGTTCACAGCCGAGGAGACCGACGTTCTCGTCAGGGACATTGAGGATGGAGAAACACACCCAAATTAGCTTCGGTTAAACAGGCATATGATAATTTGGGTAAATGTGTAAGCGAGATGTATGCTTTTATAATAAAATATCTATCTATCTATCTATCTATCTATCTATCTATCGTAATAATGTATGATTTGCAAAAATGAAAAAAATGAGAACCGCTGCGTCTGTGTGTAGATGAGAGAATTAAAGTGTATGCGCGTTGTGCACACGCTACATTGATTATGGCCCTTAAAACAGCATATGAATAACATGCGCAAAGCGCCACTGACTTTAGACTGTTTTTTTCGGTCAGTGGCGCAATTGTTTTCTAAACCTGTAAAATAGCATGAGGGAACGTTTGCGCCGGAACACGCCTCCACTTTGCGCTGAACCGCCCCGGGGAGCGCAAGTGTATTTCTTAGTTAACCGGCGTGCCTCTGTGGAGGGAAAAGTCCGCTTTGCGCGGGTGCAAAATAGGAATGATACATGCGTCGGTGTACAAAGTCAATTGCGCTGGGTGCAAGATAGGGCCCTGGGTGTGTTACTTACAGCTTCAGAATTATATTTGTATATTTCAACAGTGATAAGGTATAGATAAGAGTGGTCCAGACCAACCTTACAGAAGTTATACTTAACTAAGAACGTTTCGGGAAACACGTATTAACGTTAGATAGAGCTTTAGCTTAAGGTATAATTTAAAAACGACATAGAGTTAAGAAGGTTTCGGAAAATCCAGCCCTGTAACATTTCCTTTCAGATAACTTTAGAGTCTGGAGTACCAATGTTTACAATACATATTGTGCAGATAGACAGTCTAGGTCATTCATATGTAAAATAATCCAATCGCCCACTTCCCAGACATTTCTAAGATACATTTGACATTTTTAACATCAAAACAAATAAAACGTCTTGATTGAACTTAAGTGAACTTAATCCTTGTGCGGTTCAATATCAACCAATAAGATTCCATGTACGATGTAGTGTTTTCATTGGTCAGTCGTTGAAGCCTATTTCTGATTTCTGGTTGTTGCCGTTTTGACAGCGTTTATGCCAAGAGCAAAGAGAAAGAAATCGAAGAGAAGAGTACTTAGGCATGCGCGAACGCACGGGACACAGTCTAAGCACATACACGCTTAGCGAAGAGGAGAGATTCGCGATTGCACTGAACACGTTTTAAGTGCAGGCATATTCTCTGAGCGAGCCCAGAGCAAATTCTTACAAGAGCAGCGTGTATCTGAGAGCGTGCGCCCAGTTCCCGCGCGCGAGCAGAGAGATTCGCGCTCGCGCATTATATTAATGTACTTTCGCGCTACAATAATGCGCTCTCGACATTTGATAGGAAAATAACGTGTGTGTGTGTGTGTGTGTGTGTGTGTGTGTGTGTGTGTGTGTGTGTGTGTGCCAGCCATACTGCGGAGAGCATACACACACACAGCGGGGAGCACACACACAGCGGATAGCACACACACACACACACACACACACAGCAGAGAGCATACACACACAGCGAAGAGCGCGCGCACACACACAGCGGAGAGCACACACACAGTGGAGAGTACACACACACACACACAGTGGAGAGCACACACACACACACAGCGGAGAGCACACACACACAGTGGAGAGCACACACACACACACAGCGGAGAGCACACACACAGCGGATAGCACACACACACACACACACACAGCAGAGAGCATACACACACAGCGAAGAGCGCGCGCACACACACAGCGGAGAGCACACACACAGTGGAGAGTACACACACACACACACAGTGGAGAGCACACACACACACACAGCGGAGAGCACACACACACAGTGGAGAGCACACACACACACACAGCGGAGAGCACACACACACACACACACACACACACACACACAGCGGAGAGCACACACACACACACACAGTGGAGAGTACACACACACACACACACACACACAGTGGAGAGTACACACACAGTGGAGAGCACACACACACACACACACAGTGGAGAGCACACACACACAGAGGAGAGCACACACACACACACACAGTGGAGAACACACACACACACAGTGGAGAGCGCACACGCACACACACACACACACACACACACACACACACACACATACTGGTTTCCATGCTGAATGGGGACCAACTTTATGATCATCACTTGTGGGGACCACCCTTTCTAAAGGTTCTAGAGGTACGAAAAAAATTAGGGATACTTACCATAGCTTTGATAACTTATACACGCCTTCAGATATCTGAATTGATGAAGTAATGATTTGACCATGCGTTATGGGGACTTTTGAAAAATCGAGTTGACATGTCTTATAGGGACCAACTTTGCATAATATTTGCATAATTCACACAACCTCCCATTAGATTTGTGGGGACCTAATTTGCATAATTCACACAACCTCCTATTTGATTTGTGGGGACTTAATTTGCATAATTCACACAACTTCCCCTTTTGATTTGTGGGGACCTAGATAGAACAAGAAATATATTACTAATGACAAATAATAGGCATTTATACGAAGTAATTCCTCAGATTGCATTTGTCCATTTGCCCTTAAAAAAATGGGTTCAATCTACAACCAAGCTTCACTCTTGCATAGAACACCTATGGCCAGTTTCACAGACCAGCCTTAAGATAGTCTCAGACTAAAGTGTGTGTTTAAGCCGTTTTAACTGAAAGCACATCTTAAATTAAGTCCTTTGTGTCCAAGTGCCATTGTTTTGTCTCAAGATGCACACCAGTAATGCTTATTTCTAAGACACGTTTATAAAAGCTACTTAAATGTCCTAACTGAACTAAAGGCCTAATCCTGGTTTAATCTAAATCCTGTCTGTGAAACCAGGCCCTAGTGTTGTGCTTGTAATCATCTCCTCAACATGCAGAATATTTGTTTGGATCGATTGATTGTTCTTACAATTGATTGGAATATTAGTGTGATTGAAGTGGATTATATGTGAATGGAGAACTTTTTCACTGCAACAAAGGACTGCATGCAAGTAATGAATTATTGTCTGGATATTTTCCAACCCATTTCATACCCACAGGTCAAACATTTAAACCTTTCCACTTCAAACTATTCTTTCTATAATTGTAATTTTTTCGGCCAACCTCCCAGCATCAGCTGCTACTCATTCACCTGATACTTATAAAAAATAAAACAAAATCTACTACTAATTGAGCTTCAACACATTTATTCACTACTAATAAATGTAAAACTTTACGGTCTTCAAATCGCGGTTCTTCAGTGCTTCTGGTTCAGCTTTTAAACATTTGTCACAGTCGCTCTTTGCTTGTACAATGAACGATGTGATGAATGTGATGAATCGCTTCATGTGCCTTTCCACCGCCTGCACCTCTGTCTGCTGCCAGGGTGTCTTCTGGGTACTTTTACCTAAAAGTGGACAGAAAAAACAATTGAAATGATAAAGTGTGTGCTGGAATTCCAATCCGAAGTTCTGAATCCTATTATCAGTATTTATTAGGTCTGGTTATTACAGTTTTTCTCAGTCGCTTTGGTGCATTTCTCACATCACTATTTACATTTGCACAACAGTTAAAGCAGTTCTCAGAACAATTAGTACAAACTGCAAAACCTAGTTGATAACCTGCAAAAGCGTATCACTTGCTCAAAATGGATAGCTCATTCCTCAAAAGCAAGTATTCATGTCAATGAAAGTGTCAGTGTCATCAAGATGAAAAGTCCTGACACCATTGTTTATGAACAAGATAGTCAAATGGCTTGGTTATGTTTTCATTATGACAGTTTATTCTGTAAATGTTTTCCATTGCAAAAAAGTCAGATCTTGGTAACACTACCTGTACATGCTCAAGATAGCACTATATACTATTTGAACAGCCATTTGAAAAATACAGTAAAGTTACACATTACTGTATTTAGTGAGGTAACAGAGTACAAGACACTGAATATGTATGTTTCACATTTTTACTGCATATGCTCTTTGCAATTCTAATTTGTTCACAGCATTGTGCAAATGAAATAAATACAGCTATGCATAGAGCTATGCACAACTGTAAACAATATTGCAGTACATATTGGAACTGAACATACAACATACAGTACATAGTACTGTAATCATTCATGCACATCCAGATGTTCCTCATCAGTGAAAGCTGAGATTCACCTGAGAGAAATTATTCAATTTAGGAGGCATTTTCAGAAAAATAATAATAATAATAATAATAATAATAATTTAAAAAAAAAGTGTAAAATTTGCTTGACAGATTTTGATAACTAGTTCAACATTTTTGTATGTAATGACTCAAGCAATGAAATGAGGACTATTAGTTTTATATGGAATGACTATTCAGCATTCACAAGTATAGTTAATTTTGACTGACATGACATAAGCAAATGATAATGTTATATAACAGCAGAGAGTTGTATGAAAGCAATAGATGCATGTCCAAAAGCATTTGCAGTTTGTTGGAAGGAATGAGAAACTGCTACTATGATGTGCACAAATGACTAAATGTTGTGGAGGTTGAACTAACTGTTGTGCAAATGTAAATAGTGATGTGAGAAATGCACCAAAGCGACTATTATTATTATTATTATTTATTAGGTCTTTTATTATTATTATTATTTATTAGGTCTTTTATTAGTCGGTTAGTCGCAGGACATACAGGCGCCGGCGCGATCATTTAACTTTCAATACTCTTATCTGTATGAATAAAAGGACAGAGTAATGCAAACTGTAAAGGTTCAACTCTTATTTCTGTAAACTCACAATAACTACAAAATGTTGTGCTTTGTAAAATAATGAAAACAATCAGGATGTGCTTTCTGCTGTCTCAGTGAACTTGAGCATCACAGAAATGAGCCGAAACTCAGCGTATACTCGCCTCACACCAGGGTGGGAATTATACCGCGGCCACGGCCGCCGTTGCCCTACACTTTGGCCTTCATGCCCCGTGAAAAAAAAATCATCGTACGGCCACAGTGGCCTGTGTGCCCTGGCCCTGTCCAAGTTCCATGTATAAAGCAGAGCATGTGAGCGGAGTGGAGCGGGAGCGAGCGGGGAGCGCGAGCGGGCGGATCTTGGACAGAGCGCAGAGCGGCAATTTCAAAAGGACAGAGCGTCGCCCTATTTCCCGCTCCAGTTTCGCTCCGCTCACACCACGAGTCTGAAGCATGCTTAGTCAAGCCTGACCCTGAATCCATCTGTCTTGCACAGTCATCAACAGTAGACTATTTTCAGTCAAAACTCAGCTCAATAATGGAGTTCAAAAACTCCAAACCATTATGTAGCCTACTATTAATAAGTCGCTCCGGAGTATAAATCGCAACAGTCAAAAAATGCGCCATGAAGAAGAAAAAACACATACAGTATAGGCCTAGCCTAAGTCGCACTGGACTATAAGTCGCATTTATTTAGAAATTTATTTCACAAAAAAAAAAAAACACAATGTTACAGACAAGTATAGCCTACTTGCCTCACAGACCTGAGACATATATATAAAGCTTGAAATGTCTACTTTTAAACAGAACAATTCAAAACGAAAGAAAACAGACTTCTCTCTTATGTAATCCGTATGAAATGTGCAATTCTCTCTGGCGCGTTCACTACTGCGAAGATCGCGAGTCAGCATCTTTCCAGCCGACACAGACATAAAAAAAATAAAAAACTGGTTTATTAGTAAACAATTAAAATGTCTCCTGCTATATTTTACATATTCATAATCATTAATTTTGCCGGTTCGTTGTGACAGCTTTTAGGTGCTTTATTGGCAGCAGCGCCACCCTTACATCGCATCAGCACCGAAAACATAGAGATTCTTTTCTTTTGGGGGCATTTTGTTTGTGTTCAGACTTTCTCAGTTGTTTTTAGGCGCGATGTTAGAGGATGCTGCTAATAAAGTTGCTAGTAGGCCCACACATTGGATTCACGTTTATTATTATAGGCTAAAAAAAATACCCCAGGTTTTATGCCGTTCGTATCATTTTATTTTGTTGTATTTATCCGCCACACCTTTAAGGCCGGTCCGTGAAAATATTGTCTGATATTAAACCGATCTGTGGCGCAAAAAAGCTTGGGGACCGCTACAAGTGATATACATGTAGATTTTTTTCCTTTTTTGGAGCGAGCGGGGGGCGATTTGAGTGGAGCGCGAAGCAAACTGCGTTGAGCGCTGAGCAATAATGATTGTGAGGGTGTATACCTTCTGGATGGAATGGTTCTCTCTCTCACACTCACATGATATAGAGGACTGAATGAATATTTTGAATGCTTTTATTGGCATTTGTGTTGTTTCTGAATGCTTTTATTGGCATTTATGTTGTTTCTATTGTTGTGTGAGGGTGTATACCTTCTGGATGTAATGGCGCTCTCTCTCTCTCTCTCATTAAAAAATGTTTTTTTTTATTAAAAAAGTCATAATCCATGTCTTATTCCAAATTAGGATGTTATGGTATCAATCTGAATGGGAAAACCATCGAATTGTACTCAATGGCCTTTGTGCCCTGTCATATGGCCTTGGTGCCCCTAAAAAAAAAAGAAAAGGTGGAGGCCAAATGGCCTTGCCCCTAAAATTACATAATTCCCACCCTGCCTCACACACACACACACGTGAGAAATATATCTATAGAAAGCTTGAAATGTCTGCTTTTAAACGAATCAATTCAAGTGGAAAATAAATACTCAGATTATGTAATCCGTATGAAATGCGAGTCACTGCGGAGATGACGAGTCTGTATCATCGACTTAATCTCTGCAGCCGAGAATATCAATAAATTATTACAATGTTTGTTTAGACAGTCTCCTTCTGACACAAGACACACTCAATCATTATTTTTGCCGGTGCGCTGCGGAACTTTAAGTGTGCGCTTGATCGCTAATTAGGCTATGTATTATATAGGCAATTAAAGGCTCATTATTATGAGTTATGGCTTATTAATATAAAAATGCGATTAGTTGACTAATAGCTTAATGAACGACTACTAGTCGACTAGAAAAAAAAAAAACTTTAGTCGAGGGCAGCCCTAGTATTTATGTCAGCATCTATATTGCAAGAGAAATTAATTTGCACTCTACCTATAAATAGAATTACACTGTCAATCAAACAGTGATTTTTACATTCAGTCACTTGGCCTGAAATGATCATTGGAGAAAAGGAAAATATATTAGGATCAATGTCTTGGCTGCAAGTTATTTTTATGCATCCATCCACTCAAACTGCTCCAGGGGTTAGGCTAGTTATTACTGATTCGGTGTTTTCATTTTTAGAACAGCTACAGTTCCTACTAGTGCCACAAAACACCTAGTAGATTCTAGCATCAACCAAGTAACCCTCTAAACAACTACAGATGGGTTCCTGAGCAACATGACTGTCAATCTCCCTCGGACTGGGGCTCCATGCAAGATCTCACCTCGTGGGGTCTCAATGATCCTAAGAAAGGTGAGAAATCAGCCCAGAACTACACGGGAGGAGCTGGTCAATGACCTAAAAAGAGCTGTGACCACCGTTTCCAAGGTTACTGTTGGTAATACACTAAGACGTCATGGTTTGAAATCATGCATGGCACGGAAGGTTCCCCTGCTTAAACCAGCACATGTCAAGGCCCGTCTTAAGTTTGCCAATGACCATTTGGATGATCCAGAGGAGTCATGGGAGAAAGTCATGTGATCAGATGAGACCAAAATAGAACTTTTTGGTCATAATTCCACTAAACGTGTTTGGAGGAAGAAGAATGATGAGTACCATCCCAAGAACACCATCCCTACTGTGAAGCATGGGGGTGGTAGCATCATGCTTTGGGGGTGTTTTTCTGCACATGGGACAGGGCGACTGCACTGTATTAAGGAGAGGATGACTGGGGCCATGTATTGCGAGATTTTGGGGAACAACCTCCTTCCCTCAGTTATGTAGTCAAATGATATGTAGATGAGGATCTGCATAGTAAAACTAGGCGTCGTAAGCTCCACATATGGTTATTTCGGGTGGAGATGCATGTACGCACAATCTTCCGCTGACTGGGATTTATAAAGTGAATTCTGCGCAGGTTCTGGCGTACGCACGGTTTTATAAGTCTGAATATTTTTTTGCGTACGCCATTTTTGGCTTTCGGGCGCACGTACACTTTTAGTAAGGTTCCTACGCACAGTTTTATAAATGAGGCCCCTGGTCTGAGATCTGGGTGTTAAAGTGCTCCTAAAGGGTCTAATTTAGTCTAAGAAATGTGTAAAGAGTTCACCTTTGGAAGAAGGCCTCACAGCACTGGCTCCTGTAGGCATCTCTTCATCTGATGGTGGTCTGGGTCTCTTGGGTGGTGGCGGCATGTCATTCCTCTTGGTAGGAGGAAGTGCCACCTCTGCTGATGGTTCTATGGAAAATAATCAAAGTTCAACATTTTCAGAAAGATACAATTTAAATGTACTATAGAATGCTGACAATACACTGTTATTTGTCACACTTATGCACTAATTATTTAAAATCATTAAAGTACAATAAACCCTAAACCTGTGCAATTGTTCATTATTGCAAGTATAATTGAACTACATCTTTCCAGCAGACATTTAATCAAATATAAGTGCAAGTAAATTGAGTATAACCATTTTATTTCATGTCTTAATCATCTGACATGATTCGTTTTGTGCCATGACACAACCAACACGAGAAGAGAGCAGATCAGCTAGTGTTTTATGAAAAATGAAAAATGTACAAGTTTCTCCTATGAAATATATTTTTTATGGTAGTAAACTCACAAAAAAATATTCACTCCAGAATGAATGTTTAGTGTAATTTAGTTGAAGAATAGCTTGGAGGCATTTGATTCATTACACAATGAGCCGTTTCGTCAAAAAAAACAACATTTGTTCAGCATACTGAAGCATCTTCTTTAATGTTGGCTATGATGTTAGAACAATATTTTTGTCTGTCAGGTCTTCACAAGTTACGTGACTGAAAATTATGAATAACTGCAAAATGTAGTAGTGTATTTTGACAGTAATACAAACCGTCAACAGTAGATGAACAGTGTCCCTCTTGTATGCTCCCGTCTTCCTCATCACAGTCAATAACGTTTCTGTGGAAGTTCAAAGTACAGCTTAACAATGGTATATAATGGATCATAAACACCTGGTATACGAATAGATGGTAGGGGTGTAACGGTTCACAAAATTTACGTTTCAGTTCAATACGATACACTTGTGTCACGGTTCGGTACGTTTTTGATACAGCAAAAAGAAAAAAAATGCCAGAGTAATTTCCTTGATTTAATTTTTTTATTCTTTTTTTTATTAAAACTAACATCATAAAGTATGATTTTTTTTTACTTTGAGCAATTCTGGAGCTATAATTGACTCTTCTTAGGAGCATATAAAACAAAACGCTCCTTGGAAAAAGTGAAATGTAATATTGTAGTAGTTATAAACAAAGGTTTATTTTAGTTCAGATTAACATTTGAGGGCAGCAATTGTATTTACAATGTCAAGTCAAGTCATCTTCATTTATATAGCGCTTTTAACAATGTAGATTGTCTCAAAGCAGCTTTACAGAGATAAGCTTATAATTTAAGGTAACAGAGATTGTTTCGGCTTTACAGCAGAGTTAAGTTATTTCCATCTAAAGTTAGTTTTGATTGATTTGCTTCCGTCGCAACGATCAAGCAATGTAGCCGCTAAGACGACACCATTCCCTCTACACAGACTTTAAACGCGAACCTGTGAGAAACGCTGATGGCGTTCACATGCGCATTTAGAATGGGTTCTATAGTTATGTGCGTTTGAATATACGCAGGTTAGGAATTCCCTACAAGCCAAGCCTAAACAAAGTACTTGTCTTTCCTTATAAATTTTGATAAAGAATTTTATTTTATTTTGTTGCTTTGGGGTAGGAACGCGAAACGAACAACGCCTTTCCCGACAACGCCTTATCTGTAGAGTGGTAGTGGGATCCTCCATAGGGAGAGACTAGTTGGCACTTCAGCACTGCGTTGTCATCGGTCCAGGCGAAAGTCATTCGTCAGATCTGGATACGGCCTGGATCCGGCAGGCTGCAGGAAAACCTCGGGATAAACACAGACACTAAAATTAGCGTAGATGCCATTCTTCTCATGATGTAACGAGTACATCAGGATTTTTGGGAAGTGTTCCCGAAAGCTAGGTCAAAGAGATGTGTCTTTAGTCTAGCTTTGAACTGACAGAGTGTGTCTGCTTCCCGGACAATGGTAGGAAGACTGTTCCAGAGTTTTGGTGCTAAATAGGAAAAGGATCTACCGCCAGCAGTCGATTTTGATATTCTAGGTATTAGTAACTGGCCGGAATTTTGAGATCGCAATAGACGTGACGGACTATAATGCGTTAAGAGCTCGCTCAAGTACTGCGGAGCTAAACCATTTAGTGCTTTGTAAGTGATCAGCAATATTTTAAAATTTATGCGATGTTTAATAGGGAGCCAATGCAGTTTTGACAGAACCGGGCTAATATGGTCATACTTCCTGGTTCTAGTAAGAACTCGAGCTGCTGCGTTTTGGACCAGCTGTAGTTTGTTTATTAAGCGTGCAGGACAACCACCCAGTAGAGCATTACAATAATCTAGCCTTGAGGTCATGAACGCATGAACTAATTGTTCCGCATTTGTCAATGAGAGCATATGGTGTAATTTAGATATATTTTTAAATGGAAAAATGCAGTTTTACAGATACTAGACACGTGACTTTCAAATGAAAGATTGGTATCAAAGAGCACACCCAGGTTCCTAACCGACGACGAAGACTTAACAGAGCAGCCATCAAGTGTTAGACAGTATTCTAGGTTATTACGTGAGGAAGTTTTTTGTCCAATAATTAGAAACTCTGTTTTTTCAGAATTTAGAAGTAGGAAATTACGAGTCATCCAATTTTTTTATATCCGCTATGCATTCCGTTCATTTTGTGAATTGATAAGTTTCGTTAGGTTTTGAAGAAATATAGAGCTGAGTATCATCGGCATAACAGTGAAAGCTAATGCCATGTTTCCTAATGATTTCTCCTAATGGTAGCATGTACAGAGTGAACAGCAGCGGTCCTAGTACTGAGCCTTGTGGTACGCCATACTGAACTTGTGATCGATGAGACATCTCATCATTTACTGCTACAAACTGATAACGGTCAGATAAGTATGATTTAAACCATGCTAGTGCATTTCCACTAATGCCAACATAATGTTCTAATCTATTTAAAAGAACGTTGTGGTCAATGGTGTCAAATGCAGCACTAAGATCGAGTAACACTAATAGAGAGATACAACCACGATCGGATGATAAGAGCAAATCATTTGTGACTCTAACGAGAGCTGTCTCGGTACTATGGTACGGTCTAAATCCTGAATGGAAATCCTCGCAGAGATCATTTCTTTCAAGAAAGGAACACAGTTGTGAGGATACTGCCTTTTCTAATATCTTTGACAGAAAAGGTAGATTCGAGATCGGCCTATAATTGACTAATTCTGTAGGATCAAGTTGCGTTTTTTTAACAAGCGGTTTAATCATAGCCAGCTTAAAGGTTTTTGGTACGTATCCTAGAGACAAAGACGAATTAATGATATTAAGAAGAGGATCTATGACCTCTGGAAGTATTTCTTTCAGTAGCTTAGTTGGTATAGGGTCTAACATACATGTTGTAGATTTAGATGATTTAATGAGTTTAGTAAATTCTTCCTCTCCTATATCAACGAATTAATCCAATTTTTCCTCAGGGAGACTACAATGCACTGCCTGATGCGATACTGTAGTAGACGGTTGCATAGTTATAATTTTGTCCCTGATATTATCAATCTTATAAGTGAAGTTCATAAAATCATTACTGCTGTGTTGCTTGGAAACTTCGGTGCTTGAAGCTTTATTTTTCGTTAGTTTAGCCACCGTTTCAAATAAATACCTAGGATTATGTTTATTTTCTTCTAATAGGGTTGAAAAATAAGCAGATCTAGCAGCTTTTAAAGCCTCTCTGTAAGTAATTGAGCTCTCCTTCCATGAAATGCGAAATACCTCTAGTTTTGTTTTCTTCCAGTTGCGCTCCATTTTTCTGGCTGCTCTCTTAAGGGCCTGAGTGTGCTCGTTGTACCACGGCGTTGGACTATTTTCTTTAATCTTCTTTAAGCGCAACGGAGCAACTGTGTCTAAAGTGCTGGAAAAGAGAGAGTTAAACATTTCTGTTGTAATATCGAGTTTATTTTAATGTCAAAATAAAACCAACGTAATGTTACTTGAAGGCATTATAGCCTACTATTCCTGCCAAACTTCCATGGTTGCAGTTAGTGTTACTACAGTAAATCCATGGTAAATCCATCTGTGGACACCGGATAGTTCATTTATGGCACAATGTTTCTCCTGGTTTCCACGTCAGAGCTGTTTGAACCGTTAATAACGGAGAAATGTGAATGTTTCTCACAAGATCTCTCAGCGATGTTATTACTTCTGTGGCGAATTCAAATGATTTCTTTACTGGATCTCTTATTAGCGCTGTGTAGTAACAGTGTCGTATGATCATGATCAGCTTGCGCTGCACTGGTCCAAACTGATAAACGGTCCGTCAACCACACAATAACGAGCAGTTTCGTTCCGCTTGCATTACGTTTGCCATTTGACGTTGGACAATGTTGTGGTCGCGCCGGCGTCTCTTACATAACGAGAGCGCTTGCCACACGCGACCCGCCTACATTTGAAATAACGAAATTTTGGTCGGCAGGAAAAATGGTCCAACGAACCGTTCGGTTTGAAAATGCGTACCGAACACAGAACCGAAAGCATCGTACCAAACAGTTCAATACGAATACGTGTATCGTTACACCCCTAATAGATGGTAAACAGAAAATCAAACAGAAAATCAAACAAAAGTCAAATAAAATACCACACCATCAGGATCTATCCCAATTTCATCCAAGTTCTTGCCATGGAACTCAGCTAATCTTCCTTGCTCAAGAGCCATTAGAACTTTGCTGATCTTGGCAAGTTGCAGGGTCTTCTCAGGGAGTCGATAGAACTCATGATGGATTCTTATGTCGTGTCCAAGAAAGTTTGCCAGCTGGTCCATCTCGGTGTCAGTCATATTCAGCACTGTTGAAAGGGTTGCGGCATGCTTTCGCAGTCTTGTAGATGTCAGTGACTTGGGACACTTTGCGTCACACACCTTTGCAAAGCCACGGAGGCAGTCTGACCCTCGAAAATATGTCATGGCTTCTGGTCTTGCAAACATATAGGAATTGTCTTTCAGAACCCCACAAGCCTCTCTCTGCTTAACAAGGAGTTCTAAGGCACATAGCATTTTTGAAGTCAGAAGAATTGGAACTGGTCGACCACGCTTCCCCCTTGCGATAACCCTTGTGAAGTGTCTGCAGAGATTGTTTTCCACTTCAGAGAGTGCCCAGTCCACATCCTCATGTGGATCAGAAGTGTCTCTTGATAGAAATGCAGACAAAGGCATGCTCGAAACCACTCCTTCCCTGCGCCGGTTAAAGAGAATCATCTGGGCTAGACACACCTTTGCCAGAAAAAAAAACAATTATTCCTGTCCAGCAAACCTTGCTCACACACACATCTTGATTAAAACCAGCTTCATGAGGACCTTTCACACACAACGTTATATTTCCTTATGGGGACTAGTTTCATCATATTCAACACACAAGTTTGAACTCAAACACTGACTGAAAGTGTGTTGTGGGGACGTCGTGAGTGTCCATTTTAAAGCAACAATTAACCTAGAAAATAAATCCCTGTGAAGGATAAAACTGGCCCTAAATACTCCACTAGCACTAAACTACAGGACACATGTCGTTACATGGTTTAATGTACTAATTTACACCAGATACGCATCAAAATATGCCTAAAAATCACTAAACCATGACAAAGAGAGACAGTAGACCTAAATCTTTAGTGATGAATGTGAACGTACCTGTTGAGGAGAGTTGATCTGAGCAGATTCATCATCCATCTGAGTCTCTGACTGGAGAGAAGGATCAGAAGCACTCGCTGCGCTGGTTTTAATGGCAACGCTGGTTATCTGTAAGAGACAACATTCATAATGACAAGATATTAGAACATGGAAACACAAGAGAGAAATCTGAAGCAGATACCACATGATTTCAGAGAAATAGACAAATCAACTTCATCTAAAACATTTATTCCTGTCCAGTCAACCCCTGTCTGCGCTCACACACATCTGGATAAAACCCGGCTTCATGGGGACCTTTCACACACCTTCATGGGGACCTTTCACACACAATGTTATAGTTCCTTATGGGGACTAGTTTCATCAAATTCAACACATGAGTTTGAACTCAAACACTGACTGAAAGTGTGTTGTGGGGACGTCGTGAGTGTCCATTTTAAAGCAACAATTAACCTAGAAAATAATTCCCTGTGAAGGATAAAACTGGCCCTAAATACTCCACTAGCACTAAACTACAGGACACATGTCGTTACACGGTTTAATGTACTAATTTACACCAGATACGCATCAAAATATGCCTAAAAATCACTAAACCATGACAAAGAGAGACAGTAGACCTAAATCTTTAGTGATGAATGTGAACGTACCTGTTGAGGAGAGTTGATCTGAGCAGATTCATCATCCATCTGAGTCTCTGACTGGAGAGAAGGATCAGAAGCACTCGCTGCGCTGGTTTTAATGGCAACGCTGGTTATCTGTAAGAGACAACATTCATAATGACAAGATATTAGAACATGGAAACACAAGAGAAAAATTTGAAGCAGATACCACATGATTTTATAAAAAGAGACAAATCAACTTCATCTAAAACATTTATTCCTGTCCAGTCAACCCCTGTCTGCGCTCACACACATCTGGATAAAACCCGGCTTCATGGGGACCTTTCACACACCTTCATGGGGACCTTTCACACACAATGTCATAGTTCCTTATGGGGACTAGTTTCATCAAATTCAACACATGAGTTTGAACTCAAACACTGACTGAAAGTGTGTTGTGGGGACGTCGTGAGTGTCCATTTTAAAGCAATAATTAACCTAGAAAATAATTCCCTGTGAAGGATAAAACTGGCCCTAAATACTCCACTAGCACTAAACTACAGGACACATGTCGTTACACGGTTTAATGTACTAATTTACACCAGATACGCATCAAAATATGCCTAAAAATCACTAAACCATGACAAAGAGAGACAGTAGACCTAAATCTTTAGTGATGAATGTGAACGTACCTGTTGAGGAGAGTTGATCTGAGCAGATTCATCATCCATCTGAGTCTCTGACTGGAGAGAAGGATCAGAAGCACTCGCTGCGCTGGTTTTAATGGCAACGCTGGTTATCTGTAAGAGACAACATTCATAATGACAAGATATTAGAACATGGAAACACAAGAGAAAAATTTGAAGCAGATACCACATGATTTTATAAAAAGAGACAAATCAACTTCATCTAAAACATTTATTCCTGTCCAGTCAACCCCTGTCTGCACTCACACACATCTGGATAAAACCCGGCTTCATGGGGACCTTTCACACACCTTCATGGGGACCTTTCACACACAATGTCATAGTTCCTTATGGGGACTAGTTTCATCAAATTCAACACATGAGTTTGAACTCAAACACTGACTGAAAGTGTGTTGTGGGGACGTCGTGAGTGTCCATTTTAAAGCAACAATTAACCTAGAAAATAATTCCCTGTGAAGGATAAAACTGGCCCTAAATACTCCACTAGCACTAAACTACAGGACACATGTCGTTACACGGTTTAATGTACTAATTTACACCAGATACGCATCAAATATGCCTAAAAATCACTAAACCATGACAAAGAGAGACAGTAGACCTAAATCTTTAGTGATGAATGTGAACGTACCTGTTGAGGAGAGTTGATCTGAGCAGATTCATCATCCATCTGAGTCTCTGACTGGAGAGAAGGATCAGAAGCACTCGCTGCGCTGGTTTTAATGGCAACGCTGGTTATCTGTAAGAGACAACATTCATAATGACAAGATATTAGAACATGGAAACACAAGAGAGAAATATGAAGCAGATACCACATGATTTCAGAGAAATAGACAAATCAACTTCATCTAAAACATTTATTCCTGTCTAGTCAACCCCTGTCTGCGCTCACACACATCTGGATAAAACCCGGCTTCATGGGGACCTTTCACACACCTTCATGGGGACCTTTCACACACAATGTTATAGTTCCTTATGGGGACTAGTTTCATCAAATTCAACACATGAGTTTGAACTCAAACACTGACTGAAAGTGTGTTGTGGGGACGTCGTGAGTGTCCATTTTAAAGCAACAATTAACCTAGAAAATAAATCCTTATGAAGGATAAAACTGGCCCTAAATACTCCACTAGCACTAAACTACAGGACACATGTCGTTACACGGTTTAATGTACTAATTTACACCAGATACGCATCAAAATATGCCTAAAAATCACTAAACCATGACAAAGAGAGACAGTAGACCTAAATCTTTAGTGATGAATGTGAACGTACCTGTTGAGGAGAGTTGATCTGAGCAGATTCATCATCCATCTGAGTCTCTGACTGGAGAGAAGGATCAGAAGCACTCGCTGCGCTGGTTTTAATGGCAACGCTGGTTATCTGTAAGAGACAACATTCATAATGACAAGATATTAGAACATGGAAACACAAGAGAGAAATTTGAAGCAGATACCACATGATTTTATAGAAAGAGACAAATCAACTTCATCTAAAACATTTATTCCTGTCCAGTCAACCCCTGTCTGCGCTCACACACATCTGGATAAAACCCGGCTTCATGGGGACCTGTCACACACCTTCATGGGGACCTTTCACACACAACGTTATAGTTCCTTATGGGGACTAGTTTCACCAAATTCAACACATGAGTTTGAACTCAAACACTGACTGAAAGTGTGTTGTGGGGACTTCGTGAGTGTCCATTTTAAAGCAACAATTAACCTAGAAAATAATTCCCTGTGAAGGATAAAACTGGCCCTAAATACTCCACTAGCACTAAACTACAGGACACATGTCGTTACACGGTTTAATGTACTAATTTACACCAGATACGCATCAAAATATGCCTAAAAATCACTAAACCA
>NC_137123.1:14214989-14407489 GCF_949319135.1 Squalius cephalus
AAAACACATTTTCTCTCAATTTAGAGCATTATATATATATATATATATATATATTGTGAGTTTAGAATTATAAGGTTCTATCTCCACTTTTGGTCGAAATTGAGTTTTTGACATAATCTGATCCATTAGGTGTTTATTAATGCCTGTGTGGTGTTATTTTTGTAAAAAAAATAATTTGTTAGTAGTTATTAATAAAATAAAAAGGTTCCATCTCAGTTTTGCCAGCTGGGATGTAAAAACTTTGATGCTCAATATCTCAGAACTACCCTAAACGGAGATAGAACCTTATAATTCTAAGCTCACGATATATATATATATATATATATAAATGCTCTAAATTGAGAGAAAATGTGTTTTTAAAAATCACTGGTGTTTGTTGAAAATGTGTTTTTAAAAATCATTGGTGGTGTTTGTTGAGCGATGCATAGTTGTCAACAGAAATCTCAACTGCACGCACGCTGGAAGAAGGATATATTATATATATATAACATATATACAGTATAACATTTTATTAATTGACATGACTTTTCAATGTCTATAAATCACACTTTTAAAATTAGGCTTCTTCATATATTCAGTGGGAACCCTGCTGGTTCTTCAAAGAAAAAAAGATTTTAGATTTTTTAAAAATCTTATTTGAATGCTTTTTGTCTCCTTTTAAGTAATCATGATGCCATCTTGGAAACTGGCTAAGGCCCCTGATTGGAAGCCGGTGGTGTAGGCACATTTATTCATATATAATCAATTTATACAATATAGAATCTAAAGTTGCAACATCTCAAAGCTGTGTTTTGCAGTATTTTGGTGTAACAGGGCAAATCTGTAATTTAGAGGCACTATAGCTCTCATGCATTTATCATTCAAGGTGAAATGCATTTACTTTCAAATGCCAGTAACTCAATCACTCAGAAAATAGACACAGGACCACAATCTCATGCAGCGTTCACATGCAGATAAGCTGCTAATTACAGAGCTAACGACACAACACACAGAGCTCCTTGCAGGTGTGACTTCCAGTTTACCGTGTCCCCAGATTCACCAAGAGAAACTAACTATTTTTTGCCCTTTCAAAGCATAGAAGATATAATGGATGTCTCAAATGTTTTTTTTTTATTTATTTTTTTTACGTTATCTCAAATCTTTCTCCTTAGATTCATTAGAAAAAATAAAATGCACAAATTACACAATTGTTAACATGTAGAGTAAAGGGTTCATATTTGACTTTAGAATTTTTTCAAACATGAGCACAGTTTGAGACACTTCAGAGATATTTTCTGAAATTCTAGAAAATACAATTATTTTAGGAGAAACATCTGAGAAGCAGGAGACTGATCTTCAAGCTGACATTCCTGCAGGTCGTTTGAGGAAGTTTTAGAAGTTTGATAAACATCCCTTGCATCTTTGAGCAAATTGTGGTATTTGGATGTTTGCTGCAGATTATCCTTACTCTTACTCCTTATTCTGATTTGAGGAAGATCTGTGCATATCTGCAAATGGGCGGCCATGTCAAACTGAGGATTAAGGAGTAACTGAAAGTGAAGTTGAGCAGAAAGAGTTGCGGTCGCCTGATGGGGAGTTTTAATTGCCTGGCATTTTCTTCTCGTCTGTCTTTAACCTTTCATTGCTCTAATTAGTCAACAGGTCATATCTCATCCTTGCTGTAATCACCCTTAAAGCCTGTCACTGCCCACTCTTTTAACACTGTTATGTAACAGACAGCAAGTTAAAAAGCAGACTAGGGGCTACATGTGATGTGTGTTGGTGTGTGCGTGGGTAAATCTGATCAAATTTAGATTGACCAAATATAAAGTAAAAAAAAAAAAAAAATTGCAAATACAGTATATATATATATATATATATATATATATATATATATATATATATATATATATATACACTCACTTAAAGGATTATTAGGAACACCATACTAATACGGTGTTTGACCCCCTTTTGCCTTCAGAACTGCCTTAATTCTACGTGGCATTGATTCAACAAGGTGCTGAAAGCATTCTTTAGAAATGTTGGCCCATATTGATAGGATAGCATCTTGCAGTTGATGGAGATTTGTGGGATGCACATCCAGGGCATGAAGCTCCCGTTCCACCATATCCCAAAGATGCTCTATTGGGTTGAGATCTGGTGACTGTGGGGGCCATTTTAGTACAGTGAACTCATTGTCATGTTCAAGAAACCAATTTGAAATGATTCGAGCTTTGTGACATGGTGCATTATCCTGCTGGAAGTAGCCATCAGAGGATGGGTACATGGTGGTCATAAAGGGATGGACATGGTCAGAAACAATGCTCAGGTAGGCCGTGGCATTTAAACAATGCCCAATTGGCACTAAGGGGCCTAAAGTGTGCCAAGAAAACATCCCCCACACCATTACACCACCACCACCAGCCTGCACAGTGGTAACAAGGCATGATGGATCTATGTTCTCATTCTGTTTACGCCAAATTCTGACTCTACCATCTGAATATCTCAACAGAAATCGAGACTCATCAGACCAGGTAACATTTTTCCAGTCTTCAACTGTCCAATTTTGGTGAGCTCGTGCAAATTGTAGCCTCTTTTTCCTATTTGTAGTGGAGACGAGTGGTACCTGGTGGGGTCTTCTGCTGTTGTAACCCATCCGCCTCAAGGTTGTGCGTGTTGTGGCTTCACAAATGCTTTGCTGCATACCTCGGTTGTAACGAGTGGTTATTTCAGTCAAAGTTGCTCTTCTATCAGCTTGAATCAGTCGGCCCATTCTCCTCTGACCTCTAGCATCAACAAGGCATTTTCGCCCACAGGACTGCCGCATACTGGATGTTTTTCCCTTTTCACACCATTCTTTATAAACCCTAGAAATGGTTGTGCGTGAAAATCCCAGTAACTGAGCAGATTGTGAAATACTCAGACCAGCCCGTCTGGCACCAACAACCATGCCACGCTCAAAATTGCTTAAATCACCTTTCTTTCCCATTCTGACATTCAGTTTGGAGTTCAGGAGATTGTCTTGACCAGGACCACACCCCTAAATGCATTGAAGCAACTGCCATGTGATTGGTTGATTAGATAATTGCATTAATGAGAAATTTAACAGGTGTTCCTAATAATCCTTTAGGTGAGTGTGTATATATATATATATATATATATATGTGTGTGTGTGTGCGTGGGTAAATCTGATCAAATTTAGATTGACCAAATATAAAGTAAAAAAAAAAAAAATTGCAAATACAGTATATGTATATATATGCCTATAGCACTTAAAATACAATAGATAGCTTAAAATTAAGCAGCTTTACCATATAAAACAGTGTCAGTGCCTCGTTTCATCAGAAGTACAACTTTATTTTCTATTGTATAGCAGCTTTCTAGTGTGTTTAGCAGCCGGAGCAAACTTTTCCGGAAAGTTTGCTCTGGCAAGCTGTTTCGAACTCCCAAAACAAACTCCAAACGAACTTAGTTTCGGCCTGATTTCGTTCGAAATGACGTCACATCAGTTCGTCCTTCGATTTCACTTGAAGTATATTGGAGCCTTTATACAGTAGGCCTACAGTATGTTATTTGAATTTCATCATGCTTCTTTTCTTAGAGAATGAATAGAAGAAAAGTATTATTAGCCTCATACTGTATAGGCCATATAGTTACAAGTTTATTTCTTGTTACATTTTTACTGAATTAGAGCCATGCAAAATTTATTCAGATTATGCATGTTATTATTGATTTCATTTACCATTATATTTAGACACTTGCAAAGATAGAGTACCTTCACACACACTGTGGGAGTTTACAAGGTTGAGGACAACCCAACAAAACACATACAATTCCTTTTGTTCTCTCAAGTTTAAAGTAATGTCCTCAGTTTTCATTTCAGAAATCTAAATGTCCTCAGTTTTCATTTCAGAAATCTAGTCAGATTATGCTAGTGGATTTGTTTGTAATTTTTTGATGAGCAAATTGATTGGCTGATTCTGCTGTGTGTGTGCTGCAGGTTCAGCTCATTGGCTCATGCAAGTCATGCGCCAGTGGTTGACACCCCCCTGATTTGTTAACTGAGAGAGACCTGTAGATTGAACATTTAGAATTAACACAGAAATTAATATTAATCACTCAGATATGTAATGAAGCCTAGCATAATGATATAAAATTTAAAATGATAATCTGAAATCTTTTTACCCTTAATCAGAATACAATATCATTATAGACACAAGTATGCATTTATGCATGTATTTTTATGTGTGCATACGTTACTGAGTGACCAGATTGGTTTATGATCATATTTGTGCGACTGAAGTAAACACTTACGATTTGTTGCGTCAGCGTGTGTGTATAGAGGGATCAGCTGGCAGTATCTTGCATTATAAACAGAAGGTAACATGGCGTTGGGTGGGTATCAGGTAGAGGCTTTCCCTAAGGGCATCATTAAGACAACACTGCCTAAACCAGCAGCCTGAGCAAATCTCCTAGTAACTTCCAGGAAACACTCTCCAGAACAGCAAGGATAAGCCAGGCCAAAAGAACTCCACAGTACCTCTGGGATGTTCCTCGAGGAACTCGGCACATTCACTGGACATTGTGCTGGACAACTTTCATATTTTGCAACATTCTGCGATGACTTAGAAAATTCTGTTAGAGTAGAGGGTGTTTTTTGATAAATCATTAATTAGGCTAGCTGTGGACTGGACTTAAGTAGCTGTGGACTGTAGAACAGTGATTAGCTAACGATATGGGAATAAAACAGACATAGACTTCCAAATGATATACATTATTTACTAATCAGTCAAAATACTATAAACAAAGAGAAAGGCTATTCTAAGTGCATGTAGATAGATAGATAGATAGATAGATAGATAGATAGATAGATAGATAGATAGATAGATAGATAGATAGATAGATAGATAGATAGATAGATAGATAGATAGATAGATAGATAGATAGATAGATAGATGATAGATAGATAGATAGATAGATAGATATGCACTATATTGTATGTATTAATTGTGAATATTTTGAATACTTAATCAGCTTGTCTCGTAATTATTTCCTTTGTTCATCAATTTACAGAGCTATTGGATAATTATTTTCTTATTACTTATCAGCATCACTGTCATACTTGCACGGTATGACATACTCACACGTATGTGCATAAGTCGTGATATATCACCGATCTCTGTCAATCTGCAAGTGTGACATTAAGTTTGAACATCTGACTCATGGTTGGATGATAATTGGCCAACACTTTTTTCGCCCTGCATGCCATTACACTTGCACCAGAAGTCTTCTACTTCACAAGACTATTAGTCACTTTATCCAATACGTTTTAGTCTAATTGCATTAGTGACGAAACTGAATCATTTAAATTATGGAATTATTTAATAAACAACAAAAATAAACATCTTTCACATTATAACTTTAAAATTTAACTAAAATAATTATTAAATGCAAATTACCATAGTTAATTGCTGGCTTTTTCTAAGTTTTCCCTCTCCCTGGTAGGCCTATCATATGCTTGTCAAAATGAAAATATAAACATGATTCCAAATATTAAATATTATCCTTTAGTTTAGTTTATTCCTGCCCACTGTTATCTCTACAACATAAGGATGTAATAGTACGATTTGCAAGTTTCCCAGTCTCTCTTGGGAAAAGTGTCAGCGTTAGATCTGAAGCATGTCTGGAATGAGGTGTTGGATGACAAATCATGGAGCTAAACAGCCATTTTTATGAGGACACCTGCGGTCTTATGCGTGCTGCTGCTATTGTCTGTTTACCTGGTTCCAACACTTTTGCTGACAGAGACTTAACAGTTTCATGTAGACATTGATGATGCTGAGGTCACCACGTTCATGCAGCAACTAAAACAGAAGGCGGATGCTGGACAGGGCCTCCCATCACAAAAGGAAGTGTTGGATAACAGTCCTGGGGACATCTTGTTTGACCAGAAGCCACGTCATAATATTGTAGAACGACATGTTAAGCACAAACATTTTCATAGTTCATAGTTAAAAAAAAAAAAAAAAATTATACTGTCATTGCTTGATAGAAAATAGGAATAAGAGGCATTTTATTGTTGGTCATAGTTTTTTATTGGTTGGTTTGTTATTTGCTGTTTTGAAACATTGTACTGCGTTGAATTTGTGTTGGTAATTTGGCATGTAGTTTTCACAAGGTGCATCCTCTAAAGAAACTTTTTTGCACGGAAAGTTTCCATGGATGTTAAAAGTTCATCATGAAAACATAGATGCCAACAAAGAACCTTTATTTCTTTAAGAGTGTATACACTATTCTATGCATAGTGAGTAATTTGAGACACAACTATGCGCTTTGCCCACCATTTATTATGAAGGCCCATCCCCTTGAACATTTCTGGGTTAGAATATCTCACAGTTTGGTGAAAGCAACCTGTAGTGAGTGGGAAAGAGCAAAAGTGAGAGCATCTTCCTACTACCTATCATTATAAGAACTTGTTTTGTGGACAATGGCGTCATCGTGCCCTACATAATTTACTTGAGTAAATAAGCCCAACCTACGCAAATAAAGTACAACACAATGGCAGTCTGAATGGATCACTGCAACCTATTTTCATGAGTTCTTTACGTAAACTTGACTAATCAGGTTTCATAGACCAGAGGTAGTGTTTTTTTTTTTTTTTTTGCTTTTTGTCTGTGAAAAAGAGAGGCTGGGCATTTGAGAAGGCGGAAATGTGGTTTTATTTAGGGTTGAGAGCGCAAAGGGAGTTTTATGTGTTGTGTCGGGGTGTCTTCATCCTGGTATATTTGTGTGCGGAAGCATGTTTGCACAAGGGTCTATATGTTTGGACAGGACCGGGTTGAGTTCACACAAGCACATACACATAAATATTTGTGATTCATCTTGCCTCCTCTCATCAACTGTTGCCAGCTTTAAAACACACCTGAGATTTAAAATGGCTGCAGTCACAACAATAACAGTGTCAATGCGACAGCTCACACCGGCAACTCTGTTTGGCATCTGTTACAGCAAATTACATCAGCAATACCACACCATTACCTGAGCTCTTACCAGCACATAACAACAGCCAGTAGGGAACTTGTGTGCATGTGTGTGTGTGTCTTCCAACCCCCAGACACCTGCCACTCTGACTCACAATCATAGCTAGCAACCAAAACTGCTGTTCTCAGTCATAGATGGAGCAAGCAAATTTTTCACAGTATGTTACAGTTTTTTACAATCACTTTGCTACTATTTTCAGAACCTTGATGTCATTTTTCAAAACTCTAGACACAAAACGGTTATCACTTGTAACACAGGCTGTCTAATGTTCAAAACATTGCATTGTGCATTCACATCTTTAAAGAAATCTTGCACTTGCACAATCATTGGTTCAAAAAACTAATTTACTGTGAAATACCATTGAAACATAACTATAGATCACCCACACACAAGCAACCGATAATTTCACTGTGTCATTGTTCGTACAATCATTAAATATTGTAGAACAAAATAGGTGATACACGTTTCATTATAGTACTACATGTACAGTAAATACATCTCTGTAAAAGTACTGCAGTAGTAGAGAGAATACTACAGACACAGTGGAATCATTGAACAAAGTTTGTAATATATTGATGCAAAACACTACAGTACAATCACAACATAGGTTTATTTGAATCAAAGCAAAAATAATTAGCAATGAAATAGAAAAGAAAAGACAGTACTGTAAAACATCAAATGCAGTGTTCCTCAACTTGCTTGCTTGTACTGTAAGAAACAAAACAGGAGTGATTATCTATATACAGTGCAGTACTGTCAATACTGTAAATAGTCTGAAAAGGTGGTACAATATTTGGGACCATAGACACAGTGTCTGATGAAGCATTATGATAAAATATTAGGCTACATCCATGGATATTGTAGTCTAATTGGTTCATGCTCCACGCTAATTGGTGACAATGAATCTCGTTATCTTGAAACTTTCATGATTTAGTAAACATGGAAGATTGTTTGTCTGTTTCCATACAACTATGCATTAAGAGTAATGCAACAGTTACTTATCATTTTGAGCAGTTGTATCAATTGATAGTTAGATCATAGTAAGGAAATGAATAGACACTCATTTGAAATGTAATGTGTGAATTGTCTTTTGAAATATTAGTACTTTGATGTTAAGTTGTGTCATATTGAACAGGTGATTTTTGTTGAATGAACAAATGATCTAAGTTTTATGTGTATTGTATCCAAGCAATTGAGAAAAGGGTTAGAGTTTTGCAAAATGTGCATTTTGATCATTGGTTGTGACTTTTGTGTCTAGAGTTGTGAAAAATGACATCAAGGTTCTGAAAATAGTAACAAAGTGAAAGTAAAAAACTGTAAAGGGCCCCTATTATGCTATTTTAAAGTTTCCTAATGTTGTTTTGGAGTCTCTTACAACAGGTTTACATGCATCAAAGGTCAAAAAACTGTTTCATTTTCTCATAATATACATTTGCACATCACCAGATTTTCAATGATTCTCAAACGACTCGTCAAATTAATCAATCTCTCTAAATCCCTCCTTTCCACGAGCTACTCTGCTCTGATTGGCCAAACAGCTCAGTCTGTTGTGATTGGTTTACCGTGTACAGCGCGTCGAATACAAAAGGCTTGTTCGACTTCATGCAGCTCTGCGCAGACCGATCGGCGGCTGACTTAAAGCAGTGCATGCCGGTTAGAAATTTTGTCCGACTTGATACAGCGCCGACACCACGTGACTGTGACGTATACCATCAAAGTACCGCGAGAGCGATTCGAGAGTAGCCGGAGAACTCAGCCAGCGCAGCTTCTCAAGAGCGGCTGCACGAGGGCTGATGACGACACAGCTGTTCCATGATTGGCCGGATTCACTGCATGACAACGATCACGTGTGTTTCGTGTTTATTCGAACACCTTTAGTTCCTCTAAAGCTCTCAAATCAGTTTTTTTATAACAGTAAACACTCTTTTCATGTCGTTGCGATGTTATATTGTGTCATGTTTATCAAATTAAAACTGATTAAAAAACGTAGACTCCACTTCATTGATAGTAGCTTATGTTTAACTTTATTCTTGTTCAAACAGACGCTGTATGAAGCAGTACATAAAGTATTGAATGAAAATGTCTCTGAAACATCTATTATTTGGCAAATATTGCATTTATTTTACTTCAGCTGTGGTAAAGTATGCAAACACCACGTGAGCGGTCACCACGGGAATCAGTGTCCGACTTCACGTCTCCGTTTGCAGCTCCTCCCCGCCTGCACGCGGCTACTCTCGCTGATCGGTTACATCCAGCCGCAGCCGATGTCAAACACACCTAAAAACTCCCATTGCCATAACAACGTCAGCTCTGCGTGTCCTGGTCCTGAGGCTTCCTACTCTGTAAACTAAATACAGTAACGAACAATGACGTCGATTTTACCATATCAATGCAAGCGCGAGTCCGATGATGAAACATTCATTGGAAGATTATTCAACCCGAACCTCCATCGCAAGGACAACTCGAGCAGGACGTTTCTCAGTGATACACTAACGTTACTCAGTTTGAGGTACATGAGATGTTGCAACTGTAATTCCTCAGCATCAGCATTAACAAGTGCATGTCCATCAACTGATTATTTTACTTATACTAATTTATTTACAGAGTATTTTTCTAATATATTGCAGTGAACACGTGGAAACTGTATCAATAACAGTCCATGTAAGTTATGCAATAGCCTTAGCCGAGCTCTAGCGTGAATGACTGATGTAACATAAACATTGGTAAAACAAATCTTGCTCCATGCAAGAGAGTAAAAATCTTTACTCAAATTAGTGAGAACAACAGCCAATCTGCATTAATATACACAGTTTTAGGTAATAGTGGCCCACAGCTGATTAGCAGAAGAATTTCAGTAAGACTGTAATAATGTGAGTTAACCAGTTAGCAGGAGACCTACACAATATAAAACTCAAAACTAAGTATTTTGAACACCATCTTTCAAGAGCAAGCGGTTTGCGAATCCTACACTGAACTCCAAGGAGTCGTCAGTCAAATAAAGGGAACACAGCAAAAGTTTAGGATTATACTTCTGTGATATCGTGGTAAAGATGAACTTTAACCACTGATTCTATACATTCTCGTCCTTGGGCAGTAAAAAAAAAACAAAAAAAAAACTGGCTTTATCTTCTCTATATGATGCTATCCAGTATCCACAGGAATCAGCTGCTGGTTTGAGGTTCAAGTTTTCCCTGGTGTCTGCGCGCGCAATAAGTGGGCGGACAATATGCTAATGTTTTGTCTTGACATCACGACGAAACGGCTTATGACTTGTTTGAAAAACAATTCATTTCATTAGCCGCGTTTCCACTGTCGGGCCAGGGCAGGGCAGTGCTAGTGCGTGCCAGGGCCAGTCGCGTTTCCACTGTCACTTCCGGGGCTTGATCGGGGCTTGCTCAGGGCCAACGGCAGGATTTCTGGCCCGTTGAATACCTTGGGCCAAAGTGGGCCAGCTCGGGCTAGAGGAGTGGTTATGAACAGAGGCGGAGTTTACCTGAGTCTGGAGACGGCAGTGCCGGATGATTCTGTCAGCATTAAAGATCTTTAAAATAATTTAACTCGTGTTCATGTTTGAATGCCTTCTGTTTGTGATGCAAAAGACTATGCGCGCTAACATTACCATAGTAAACATAGTAAACCCTTGAAGATACGCATAGTAAAAAAACAGTGAACGCTTGAAGAAATCAGCCCAATCATAAAGGCTATCATGTTTTTATTTTATCTGTCAGTAGCCTACGTCTCGTCTCTTTATACCGGACTATCATAAAATAAAGCAACTTTTTTTTTCGGGAGCTTCCTCTGTTTCTCTGACTGAAAATATCTGTATGGGAGTCGAGAGAGTGCTAAAGCTCCTCAGGTCGTATTTTTGGTGCCATATATTTGTAGAAATTATCATTCTTTCTAAATGTGATGTATTATGTCCTGTAACTACCAGATAAACAGAAACAGACGCGACTGAAGAAGTAAGTGTGTCCTCTTTTGTGAAATAGACCTAACGGTAATTTATTTCTGAGTGACTAATGTGCAGTTTTGACATAAATTAATTCATTATGATCAATGTATCACGTTTTATTGTAAACCTGAGGTAAAACATCGATGCTTGGGTTTTAAATATTCAAGTAAACAACAAAAATGCCAGCAAACGGCCGCTTTTATCATGTTTGATTTCAACGCTGTTTCCAGTGATTTCTGATTAGTTTTCTGATAAAACTAACACTTGTTGGTGAAATGATGGGTTAGTGCAGTGGTTCCCAATCCTGGTCCTGGGGACCCACAGCTCTGCACATTTTATATGTCTCCTTTATCTGACACACCCAGTTCAGTTCATAGAGCTCTTTCCTAACGAGATGATGATCTGAATCAGGTGTGTTAAATGAGGGAGACATACAAACTGTGCAGAGCTGTGGGTCCCCAGGACCAGGATTGGGAACCACTGGGTTAGTGTGACGTTGTTCCAGAGAGGCGTGTTACGGGCGTGTTTTAGTGAAGCGCTGTGGAGCTTCTGGCCCGACAGTGGAAACACAGGCCCAGTGCTATTAGCCCGAGGCTATTAGCCCGACACGGCCCGTTTAAAGCCCTGGCTCGCACTGGCCCAACAGTGGAAACGCGGCTATTGACTCAGGGTCGACTCTTACTTTTGAAAGACAATAACTTTATATATGGTGCACTTTCAGATTTAAAACTTTGCAAGATGTTTTCATTCACTTAAGGCGGGCGTACACGGTGCGATTTTTGCTGTTTTTACGAGCTCGCAGATAATTTTTTTCACTCGGGAGAAATCGAGTGGAATCGGTGATGCTCGCATGGTCGTGGCTCGCAGCGTGTGAGAGGAATTACGAGCCGAGTCGAGCACGTTATGAGCACCTCCCCGACCTCCCGATCATCTTTAAACATGTTTAAAAAATTCGGGGAGTCGGCCCGATTTTCACCAGCTGTCCCCTATTTCCAAATTATACACAACCACGTGGTTCTATACCTCAGTGGTAGCAACCATACAGCGTGCGCATACACTGTCTCTCTCCCTCTCTCACACTCTCACACACCCCCCCACACACACACACACACACACACTTCTCTCAATTCAATTCTGTTCAATTCAATAAAGCTTTATTGGCATGACAAAAATACAATTGTATTGCCAAAGCATCAAAACAGCATAGAAAATTATTTTGAACATTGTACTACAGAAAATAATAATAATAATAATATTAAATAAAAATAATTAAATAAAAATAATAATTCTCTCTCTCTCTCTCTCTAGTTTTTATGTTGAATGGCTAGGCTACTGTTCTCTGCTTTACAACAAATCATTTGCACACACATTTCTGTCATTTTTTCTATCTGAAGCTTTGCCTGCATGCAACATTGACGGTCTCTGTGTTTAGCGCGAAAGCTCACGTGATTGATGCCGGCTCGGGATAAAATTCGTGCAGGACAGTCGTGCCGTGTACCAGCTGCATTGACACGATTATCAGTTAAACTGACTCGCAACGTGTGCAATATCTCACGACCTCCCGAGTGTCCGATCCTGGTCCGAACTCGCACCGTGTACGCCCGCCTTTAGAGCTATGTTACATACTATGAAAGGTCATTGAGAGCTTGCTTGTGTTCATCTATCTACGCGCAACAACTTGTTTTTTATCACTCATACACACGTTAGCATGTCCGCTAATCTCCTCCCGCCCTTGTTCACTTCAGCACTATTTGGTCAAAAAAATCTTGATGAGGGATGCCAAATGGGAAGAAAAAAAAAAATCTCACATGGTTTGCTGCTTCAGTACACACCTTAACAAAGCGCAATGACTTCATCATGCTAACACAGACCTCATCAAGACAAAGTCGAGCTGAAGTACGTCCTTCACATAAAGTCAAAGCAAACTAGAAGTACAGTTACTAAATGATCTGGCCTAAATATAGTCAGCAGCCTCCACTCAAAAACAACTGCTTTCTCTAAAATAAAAATGATCCCAAGCGTGAAGATTAAGTGTAATCTCACAATACATTTTTAAATATGCTTTAATTAAGGAGCAGTGTAAACCAAAGAGTTGGAGGTCACTCATGTTGACTGGATTGATGAGTAAGCTCTTCATCACTTATTGAACATTGACTTTCTTAATGAGCTAACATGGTACAGAAGCCAGACACAATGACACACATACCTATTGGGGATACAATCCAGTCTACACTACAGTCTTCGACAGGTCATGATTTAGGTTCCTTTTTAATGCTAAAGTGAAACCAGCATCAGAACAATTAATTGTTGATGGTGGGCGTGGACAACTACTTCAGTAATGTACAGAAGACATATCAATCATTTCCACAGACCACTCAACTTCTGCATTCATTTACAGTCCCTTTAATAGACAATTTGTCAGAGTGAGTGAATAAAACTGAGAACTTTTACATCTGAAACTTTCCTTAAAATGATTTAATGCGGCCCACTTGTCAAGTGTAAATGGAGTCTATATTTAAAAAGCATTAGTGGGAGAAAAACTGTCACTTTCATAAGACTGCATTAAATCACTCAAATTTAAGATTACCATTAATATGTAAAGGACTGTGCTATCCTGAGGTGGCTTTTATACATCTGTATACACATTTTTTTTTTGTTTTTTTTTGATGGTTTGATTTCTTTGATTGACTGATTGATTTGATGTGCCTTGTCCTTTGGCAACCATAAGAAAACTGATCTAAGATAGAGCCACTTTTTTTCTTCAATTCTTCAAATGTTCAGTAATGCTTAACCTTCAGAAAATGTTGATCATAAACCTCTAACCTCTATAAAAATCAGTTTGTATCACTTTCAATTTCTGCAACACTGTTATCAATATTCAGATTGTGTGATTTTGCTATTTTCTAGAAATAAATAGACATTAAAAGACTGTTATACAATTCTATAATTAGAGTATAAATAAATAAATGAAAAATTATTAGAGTTAAAAAAGGTCAAGGTCAGGACAAAGTCCCCATTTTAAAGTGGATATAGATATGTTTGATCAACCTAGAATGAAAGCTAGTTTTAAACAAATCAAATACCTAAAATAAATGATAATAAAAAACAACAACAATGGGACACCATATTGTACACAATTCATGAAAAGTGCCATTCATATTACAAAATACAGCAGTGTGTAAGGTAAGGTTGGGTTAGGTTATTTTATTTGTACCTGCAGGTAAATTTGTTTTGCAGTAACAAACAAACAAAAATACCTGCAAGTAGAAATCAAGTAACCTAACCTAACCTAACCTTGATCATCTGCTTGGTTTCATGAGGCATTGGTAAATGCTTTAATGGAGACTATAAAACAAAGTGAGTTAAAAGCATTACTGAGTTTGAGAAAACAAGAATGTTTGTCCGGTTGTGTGTGTGGCTCATGTTTGTGAGTTTGAACAGGACAGTGATGAATTCCTCATAACGGCGCAAATCTATTCAGCAGAATAGTACGAAAGCGAGAGAGAGAAAGGTAAAGAGCAGCCGTAAATGAGTCTACCACTGCCAAAGAGGTTCACAGGAGGGCCAGTCACCATCACTCACTGAAGCAACAATGCTATATCAAGCCTGTTCTCTAACTTCACAGAAGACTTACAACTCAGTGAAACTTTCAGTAGTGCAAATGGAACTAAAGCTCTCAGTCTGAGAGCATCCACTCAGGTTCATTAATGGACATGTAATCCACCCTCTTAAAAGCAGACATACGGATGCCATGAGCTATGATTGAGTTTTATAGATCATGACACTGGATGACTCTCTGTAATCAGAAAATCAATGTTAATGTACTTCGGAGCATTGCTCTGTATTTATGGTGACTTCTTTTTGCTTTTCATTTCTAGAACTTTTAAAAATGTTGCTTATGTTGCTGAGCAAGGCTGTCAGAGGAGACATTATTATTTGACAGTGTTCAACCGGTTCAAGTCTATTATGCACCCTTTAATAAGAAAAGAAAGGACTGAGGAGTTGATGAAAAGTAAAACTCTCAGAGAAAAAAAAAAAAGTGAAGCAATTTAAAAACCAGTTTTGAGAGAACATTTTTTTCGTGCGCATATGTCAAGAACCTTTTTTTCTCCTTCTGTTCCAATTGTGTGCCATCTAATATTAGTATTTTTATTAATTATCTTAAATTAACTGTCAAAATGGTTAATTAGCATAATTAATGTGGTGTGGCCAAGAAGCTGAGTGGTATTTGAAAAATGTAAAAGCAGCTGAGAGTGACTCAATAGTAAGTTGTCCAAAATACATAATTACAGCAATTAATTAAATTCCGGCCCTGACACCTTTATTTAAATAAAGTGATTGAGAAAGTTAGAAGAGATGAGGCTTTTTCTTCTCTATTTGAAGATCTTGGATTCCCAGTTACAGGCCTTAGAAAGTGCTGAATAGTTGTTTTACAGTTTTCATCTTTGCAACACTGAGCTACTGTTTAATGATTTCAGCAACCTGTAAATGGTCTTGGTAAGTGTGTATGTGTTTGTGGTGGAGTTTCACTGATAAGAGTTTACTCCTCACCCTGAGTATTATATGACCCATGGGATCAAAGAGGCAGCAAAAGCTTTAAGCATCCGTGATAAGCTCTGTTCACATTGGAATGGAACGGAGCAACACTTGGAAGTGAGCCGCACAAATGAGAAAGGGAGAGCAATGGAAAAACAACCAATGAAAAACAAATCAATCTATTCCTTAGAGACTAAAAAGAGAATTCTAAACTTCTTCAATCACAGCTCAGACAGAGTTAAGGCGTTTAAAAGAGGGGGATTCAAACATCATTATTTCATCTGAGAAGTCCAGAGATGGTGGTTCAGGGAGGTCTGAACTGCTTAAACCATAAAATCAAGAGTTTAATTTCAACAGTATTGATTTTAAACCTCTAGGAAAGAATGAGTTCACAGGGTCTGATTCTAATACGGTGAGGAGTGATGGTTTTGAAGATGATGACTTCATTGATGATGGTGATGTTATTGTTATATACTATAGAACTGCATTTTATGTTCATGTTTGTGAATCTATGGCTCAGTTTATTAACATGTTTATTAACAGTTTATTAACAGTTTATTAACAACTCTTTAAGTGGTCCAATCAGAGGTAGACGGTGCTAAAAACAAGTCTAGATGGGGTTCAAAACATCTTGTGATCAGATTAATAAAACCATACAGAGGTAGTCAGAAATTCATGTGACTACATTGCATTTGTAGCATATATGCTACTGTGTTTTGATGTGTTCAGGACGTTGAAAGACTATGGGAGCTTTCCCACTGGGCATGTTTGATTAGGTCTAAATGCGATTGTTCCCGGATTGTTCACTTACTTGATTCTATGGAACCCTGCTGCATTTGTGTTTTCATCATTTTTGTAATACGCTTAATTCATCTTATTGTGGTTTTTATTATTATTATTCATTTGGCGCTATTATGCGCAGCAGTATTATACTCACTCTCACTCTCAATATGTAAGATTTAGCAAATATCTTACAAATTTGTACGAGTGAGGTTGTATGAATTCATACGAATTAGCCACCTCGTAAAATACGGATGAATTGCTGAGGTCAGGTTGTAGCTTTTTGATTACCAATTTTTCATGCGAACCATGGTCTGTTTTGAACTAAACTGCCGTTTGCAATGAAAGCACCCTATGTTCTGGGGTACAACAACTTGCTACTGGGACAGTTCCCTCAAAAGGTACAAATATATAGTATATATATACTGTATATATAGTCTTGAGATTCTAATCCCTTTTACAAGTATGCACCCTTCAAATAATAGGTTGCTCAATCAATATAATATGCACGCTTTAGGGGTAATTGTGTAAACTTTATGTGAGTGTACTGCCTCCAATGTAATCACTGCACCATAATAAACAAATTTAAAAAATACTTAGTTTTCAAGTTTAAATAAAATAGAACATCTGGTATAGCCTGGCAAGCCAGACCTACATCAAGATGTTAGGTCTGGCAACTCACCATAGACACGGCTCATTCCGAGGGGCGGGATAAACGGCTGTCTTTCAAATTCACTCTGCACGCAATAGGACAGCGCTTCAACCAACCAGAGCGTTTTTCTAACAGCGGAGCTAACGTTAGTTGATAGATTCAACTTTTGAATCTGGCCGGCAAAACTACGAACACATCTTCCTTTTTTAAGACTCCAGAGTCGCGGCCAAAGCCGATTCGAAAGACTGTTCGCCAGCAGAAGCAGCCATTCTTTGTTTTCAAGTAGCAGGGAACCGTCGCAACTCTGTCGTCATTATGTTAAGCCCGCCCTGCCTACTCTATACACGATGTGATTGGCCTGACCCAATTTAGGTTTTTACAGCTCCGAAAGTCAACGGAGAGTTGCTAGACTACCCTGGCTGCAAAATAAATTGTGCTGCCGCTAGGGTGCGTCTAGATTTCTAGGCTACATCTGGTATCCAATTTCAGTAATCCCACTGAATGTAGCCACAAAAATCAGGTACCATCCCTTCAAAGAAATTCAAGTGTTAACTAGAGAAATATACGAGACAAATGCTAGTAGCAGGTTTAATGGGTAATTCCAGGTGTGAATCTGTCTGGTCTTTCCCCTTGTTGATGTTAAAACCTGGCGTAAACAGGCCCATATGTTTGTGTGCATTTCATATCACTTTTTCTTCTATTAATAAATGCTGAATTTCAGCAATTGCTGGCAATTCAAGTATGTCAATGAGTCTGTACGTAGGTACGTACACATTTGTGTCCAAACACATGTGTGCAAAATATCCTTCATGGACATCTCCCTCCTGCCTCTTTCATTTCCATACTGGTCCCATATGAGGATTCATCTAATTATTCGCAGCAGAAGGTGTTGTTCAGAGTGAAATGATCACAAACAAACTGTCCCTTGATGCTCTATTTCTTTCTTATCTCTCACTATCAATGATATGCTTGCTTAAACAATATCAAATACAATTTAATGGGTTCATAATTAAAAAATCTAAGAAACTGTTTTTATTATAAGTTTTATGCATTTTTTAAACCTCAAATTGCAAAAACAATTTGTTCTGCAACAATACATTTTTAATTTTCTGGGGGGGCTCCGAGCTCGAGCCCGAACCCATATAAAGCCTATATATATATATACAGGTCTTACAGAAAACAGAGGTACACAGGTAAAGTTGACACATTGAGAGCAGAGTCCAGATGCAGTGCAACACAATAGGACAACGTTTCAACTCTGTGCAGAAATGTGACTTGTTTTTGTGTTTGAGCCCAGGATAAGATGGGAATAATAGGATTACAGATGCTAAGCTTGTGTCAGAATAGATTTAGGTCTTTGCCCACGGCCATGGGGATCACTTAAATACTCTACACCCATCCAGATGACTTAAGCTCTTTACCAAGAAAAAAAAAAAAAAAAAAACCGCACATGCAAATCACAGACATATATTGAAGAGAAGGATGGATAACACACAAAGACTAAAGAATAGTGTGTGGCATGATCAGGGGGTCGTTGATGAGGTCCATGATGAGGTCGTTCCACAAGCTGTCTCTTTTTCTGTGTTCTTTGTTTCCTGAATCTAATTAGCAAAAAACTTAGTCACTATTGTCTTTTATCTGTTTTGTCATACCAAAATGTTTGCAAATTATGAATCCTCACGGTGGTAAAGGTTTCATTTTATCATTGAAGGGACACATCCTGGTCAAGTACAACCCCTAGCCCAAGAGAAAAATCTGTGAGTGTATAATTTGTTTATATGCTCCTGTAGCTCAAATTAAAGCATAGCACTCGCAAAGCAAATGTCATGGGTTTGATTCCCAGGGAATGAATAAATGTATATATTTACATGTAAATAAATGTAACCGGGTGTAATGGAAGAAATCAAACTATGATTTCTAAAATTGGGGTTTTATTCTGACTGCTGTTTTAAATAAGTAACAGCGGTTGATGGGAGCACAATTAGACAGATAAAAGTCTAAAAAAAAAAAAAAGTTGACTTGTTTGAAGAGATTCACAACAAAACATTTGATTTCACTAGTCAAAAAAAAAAAAAAAAAAAATACAACAACAAAAAACTGGAAAACCGTTTACAGTAAATTGGTAGTTGAAGTAGAATAAAATGTCACAAAAATAAAAGTTTAGACCGTGGATAAATGCCAAATCCACAAAAATACAAGTCATACAGAATTAAATGTGTAACCTAACTCAATTCACACTGAAATACAGAGGAAAGCACCACAATATGTCGGATTTAAATCCATTAGTTAAATCCATTAAATCCACCAAAAATATGATACAACTAACTGGAATACGTCACCACAGACTGGAATACGGCAGTGCCTGAGGTAGGCTTACAAAAGAAATCAAAGAACATTAACAAAACCACTTTCGTGTTTCACATATTAACCATGCAGTAGCCTACCAGAAATATACAATTAACCAAACAGTTATACTGTGTAATCACAGAACATAACTTAAAATCTTTTAAGTTATCAAATAATTTATCAAATAAACATGGCACATTGAATCATTACACCATAAATCATGAAACTTGCATACCCAATCATTTACCAATCACCACGAGGTTCACTCCTCACAGATGTGATCCAAATACATCTACAAGAGATTTACAAATGTTCTTTTAGACTCCGCTTCACAACATATTGGTATGGAAGCTTGTTTCCGCCACTGAATAATAAATAAATAATAATAATTGTGACTTTTTATCTCACAATTGTGACTTTTTTTCTCACAATTGCGATATATCAAGTCAGAATTGTGACTTTTTTTCTCAGAATTGCGAAGTCAGAATTGTGAGAAATAAAGTCGCAATTGCGAGATATAAAGTCGCAATTCTGAGAAATAAAGTCGCAATTGCGAGATATAAAGTCAGAATTGCACGATATAAAGTCGCAATTGCGTGTTATAAAGTCAGAATTGTGAGATATAAACTATTATGTGGTAAAAAAAAAAAAAAAAAAAAAAAGGTCAGTCTTTTTTTCCCATAGAATTGGACTTTATATCTCACAATTGTGATTTTATATCTCACAATTCTGAGAAAAGATGTCAGAATTGCGAGATATAAAGTCGCAATTGCGTGTTATAAAGTCAGAATTGCGTGATATAAAGTCGCAATTGCGAGAAAAAAAGTCAGAATTCTGACTTTATAACACGCAATTCTGACTTTATATCTCTTTATAACACGCAATTGCGACTTTATTTCACGCAATTCTGACCTTATATCTCGCATTTCTGACTTTATAACACGCAATTGCGACTTTATTTCACGCAATTCTGACTTTATATCTCGCAATTCTGAGAAATAAAGTCAGAATTGCGAGATGTAAACTCGCAATTGTGAGATAAAAAGTCGCAATTATCTTTTAAAATGTTTTATTCTGTGGCGGAAACAAGCTTCCATATATTGGCGCATATTAAAGATGTTGGAGTAATATTTACCAAGAAAGACGATAGTATAAAGCAATAAATAAGATCGATGCATGCACAACGACATGAAGCTTTTCTGTAGAGTGAAATTTGCGTCTCTGTTCGCGCGCACGCATCCAAAACCAGTGAACATTATCGCGAGAAGAGAGAGATTTCTTAAAGGGGCCTCGAATATTTTTAATACAAAATAGAAACAATGTATATTCATACTACTTGGCCACATATATATATCGACATACTGACATACAAAATACAGTAAAAGCAGTAATATTGTGTTTTTTCCAGGATTATTTGATGAATAGAAAAAAAAAAGACAGAAAATAGGACATAGATTTTATTTGCAACAAAGTAGACGTAAAAGTCTTTGCTGTCATTGTTGATCAATTGAATGTATTCATGCTGAATAAAATAATATATATTTGACGTTGTGAAGAAGACTATGGCTATGATTCTTGCTGCATCAAAGCAGAAGGTAACTGTACACAGAAATCAATTGGGACCTCAGGCTAGCACCAGCAAAAGGAGTTTAATCTACCTTCTAAACCACCCAAGACATCTGCAAAAAGAAAGGGTGTTTTCAGAAGTTCCCTGACTTAAGAGATCATGAGCCAAACAATTGGAGGTGAGTTCAATTGCCTTGATTACTTCTCTTACTGAGGCTGGCAGATCTAACAGTATTGACTATTACCAACAGCACTTAAACTAAGCCTGCTAAAGCAAAGAAAAAGAATAGGCTGCTCTTTGCTTTCTCTCTTTCTACTACCCTCTTTTCCAGCTTTCATGCTTTGATAGCAGCTTTCATCTACCATGTGGCCGGAGCTTCGTGCAATAACACAATCTACTCCAATTTCAGTCAGACGCCTCGTCCCACTGTCCTCACCTCCCTCATAAATTCATAAGCGCTGTGTCAGAATGATCAATACGCTTCGCCACCAGTTAGTCCGTTGTTTCCACACTGAGGATTTGCTCTAAGTAACAATTTTAATATGTAAATGTCAGCTTGGATAGCGTTTTAATAAAGAATCATTGGAGCCGCAGCTCATCACCAGCGGCCTGGGCATCAATCATGTCTGGGGGAGCACAGCCATGACAAATAGCTTAAATCTGCACTGCCGCAAACTCCCCCTATTAGCCAATCAAATGGCTGTAGGGTATGAATGGATGACACAGGAGGAATATCCAAGACTTCTCAACACCAGAAAAGAAGGTGTTTTCATTAGCTGGAGCAAAGTGTTGTCGATGGGGAGTGAAGAGTAGGTAATGAAGTGCAAGAAATAGAGTGTAGTCAGAGCAGAAGGTGTATTTAATAAGAAGTGAATGACAGCAAGACTGATGAACAGACAGAAGTGCCATTCATTTAGTATCATTCAGCCAATGTAACAGTAAAGATATGTGGACATTAAGATCTACAAAGCAAGACATAAAAATCTAATAAATCTGTTTTGGAAATTACACAAGACCTTAAGGATTGTTCACCTGAAAATTCTGTCATAATTTACTCACGTTCATGTCGTCTGTTCTGTGGAACACACAAAAAAGATAATTGGACCCCATTGACTTTCATTGTACAGACATATAAACACGAGACATTTTTCTAAATGTATTATTTTATGTTCCACGGAAGAACGGAAGTCATGCAGGTTAGAAATAACATGAGGTTACTTTAGATACGTCCGAAATCACATACTGTGAGTAGATACTTTTTGATGAGAAACAAACTTAGTGACCATTAAAAAAAGTTATATATATGACTGTGTAGAATGTAGTATGAATGAAACCTGGACATACTTCATCCACCATGTTGTCATAGATCATGTGACTTATGGCATTAGTTGCGTTGCTTCACTGCCATTCACAACGCCTCTCCCATGGTCTCACGGTACAGTAAAGTGTCCATTGGATCTTGCCGGAAATAGAAGGACATCCGGGTACTTTTCACCTGTTGTTTTATGAATACATTGAATTCAAACATGCTAATCTTTTACTTTCTTTCCCTATCATATTGTATGGGATGTTTGGACGCGACTGTGGCAAGGCAGGTTAGATCCCACCCTATTATTTGTGGTTGTCACATGAATGATGGGTGTGACAGCCTATTTGCGGCCGTCCCGGCCTATTTAAGGCGGATTTCAGGCTACCTGGCGGGAGGTATGTACCTAGCTGTTTGGCTAATGTTGCTGCTAGTGCACATGCACTATTAAAGTGGGGGTGTATTTGTTATAGCCAGATTATGGTCAGGATTGGTGTGATTTTGCTTTTGGGTGCAGGCTGTCTTTTACCACAGGTATGTCTATTCCAACGGACTAATGTTTGTTCTGGTAGTGGTGTGGAGGTGGGGTACGCAAGGTCTCGAGGCGCGTTTTAGTTGAACTTATTTAAACTTGAGTGCTGCGTTTTGAGAATGCTGTCATGCGCGAGACATGAGCACAACAGTTCAACACGAGTAGTGCGTTGACACTGAAAAACAATGGCAAAGTAGCAGAGTGGAATGGTTGACGTTCTGTGTGAACAGCCCCTAATGCCGATGAATGCTTTAATCAATACATCTATATTTAGTTTTTTCACATGCATTAAATGAGTGTCACGTCACTCACTCCATGCGAGATCGGCTTATTGCCTTATGATATATTAATTTCTTTTAGTCATAAAACCCCATTCGACAACATATAAAAATGAAATAATCTTTAGAGTCATTTTATAAAGGTTGAAGGTGTTCTTAAAAAAGTCATGTCATCTTAAATTCCAATGTAGTGAAACATCTGTCGTCAGGGCCAGGCTAGTTCTCGCGGCCATGGTGCTCGCTCATGTAAACGTATTGGTTGCAATCTGAAACATCACCGCTAGAGGCCGCTGAAAACTACATATAGCCCCTTTAATATTATTTAGTAAGCCAACATAAAAGGAAGAAATGGTCACATCTTCATGACAAATTCAATAACACAAAATAATAGTCTCAAAAGCTTTAGATTTATTCACTGTTAATAACAACCATAATAATAATAATATAGATAATATAGATATACAGGGTTTCAGGGCTTCTTCAGCCCTAAAGGGCTAAAGCCCTAAAGAAAACATGTTTTACTACATTTATATTAACAGCCTTGAATTAACCATAATTTAATATTATTACCATAACATGATTAAATGTTAATAAATTAAGTGTATCAGCAATCATAAATCAAAGAAGAAATTTCTTAGAAATATATGTTACCTAGGTGACGAGAATCACTCAGTTGCTTTGTGTAACAGCGCGGGGGCGCATCCGTGCTTATGGTTTTCCAATGGTTGTTGAATTAGGCTACTTATCAATATATCGTTAACATTTTTACAAAAATCAAACTCAAATGCAGTTACGGGGTTTTTGACCAGCAAATGTGCATTTTGTCCAGCATTAAAACGGCGCCGGTGGCATCACATTACATTTTCAACAACAGGTTACAAACTAGTCTGTTGTAGCTATATGGGCGCTCAGTTTTTCCTGTTGTAAAATACATTTGCCCAAAATCTCATTTTTATAAAACTTATTCAAACAACAAGATCTTTGTTTACCCTTGCAAAACTTCGTTCAAACTGCTGTGCGGCTGCTGCGGAACTTCAGTTCATTCAGTCAAGATAGAGGGGGCAGAGTTATCAGGCTTACTGATAGTTTGAGGATGAACAAGATTTACACAAGCTCTTTTTAATAATTTTCATTGGCTAAATATTTGTACAAACAGACAGATGTAAAGGGTGACCAATAGCATTGATTTATTGAAGAAAAGAAAAAAACACCACCACCACAAAAAGGGCACTTTGAAGTGCAAGGGCAAAAAGGGCATGTGCTCTGTACAGGTTAAGCCTTACCTGTGCACGTGCCTGGTTGTGAGATTGCACTGTTTGTTTAAACTACGGTGTGACCGTTTTGCAATTTTTTGTATTTTTTTGCCTTTTTTACTAATCCCTTCTGATTAGTTTTTCTTTCGTTTGTTTTGTATTTAGCTTTACGCTAATGCTGGTGGTCTAGGTGAAGAGTGGCTAGTCTTAGAGCCGTCACTTAAGGTGAGACGTGCCGTTAATGGTGTACATTAGCCCCACCTTTTGTTATATCGCCACAAGCATTTTGTTTGTTATTTTGGTTGCTTTCTTTTGTCTGTGCTTTTCCTAGAGACTGTGGGAAAAGTGAGAAATATTCTGTACCGGAGAACACCAAATATGTCTTGTTTTGTTTAACGTTTTGAGTATTTAGTGAAAGCCCTGCCATATCTGTCAAGTTTCTGTTTTTAATTACTAATTACTTTTGGATTTGTTTCATGTGATTTAATTTGTTTGAAGTCCAATTAATTGTGGTTTTCATATTGTATTGTTTGACTTGTTTTGTTGTTGTTGTTTTTTTTCTTATAGCAGTTGGCTGCTCCACTGTTTGTGTCTAGTTTTACTGGAAATTTGTTGTAAACCTCTAGGCTACACCAGTCTGTCTAACTTCTGTGGGCAGTAACCCAAAAGCAAAGTCACACCAATCCTGACCATAAACTGGCTACAACAAATACACCCCCACTTTAATAGTGCATGTGCACTAGCGGCAACATTAGCCAAACAGCTAGGTACATACCTCCCGCCAGGTGGCCTGAACTCCACCTTAAATAGGCCGGGGACGGCCGCCAATAGGCTGTCACACCCATCATTCATGTGACAACCACAAGTAATAGGGCGGGATCTAATCTGCCTTGCCACGCAAGGATTGAGTGGACTGCAGATTTATTCCTCAAAGCCATGTTTTTAGTTCAAATTAAATATAGCATCATATCCATTTGAAATAAATTTGTATTAGGCTACTAATGCTACTTATATTAGCATCTCATCTGAATTTGCATGATGTTCAACAGTTTAAAACATAATAAAAAATTTAAAATGATAAAAGAGGAAAACTTTTTAAACAAAGATGTAGTGCACCTTTAATAATAAGGAACATTCAAGCTAGTTTGTTTCCACTAGCTCTAACTGGTATTGTGGTGTATTGTCTAACACTGGACTGATTTACATTCCAACACATCCTTCTTTGCCCACTGGAGTCTATATGATGATACGTGTCCATCACATCTGTCATGAGACTGGGAGCGATGGTTCTGTTAACTTTGATGTTTCTGAAATAGAGGGACATAACAAATAACACACTGTTTCCGAGAAACCTGCGCTGTGTGTATTAGCCCTCAAAAGCTACTGACAGAATTAGGCCTTTATGAGAAGTCACAGAATGTACAGTTTGCTATATCGTGATCCCTTGGTCTCTCCCTGTCTCTCTGAAACCGCCTGGCAGTCGCCCCAAATGCGAGCCACTACAAAAACCGCTTGCCATGCAAGAAAGTTGAAAAGCAAACAATTAACTCCCAGAGCTCTGTTAAACCACTTCAGTAAAAGCTTATCAAAACGTTGCGACGGAGCAGCAGGATTTGTCAGACTTTAGAGGCAGAGTAGCCCCACTCATTATCCCGCTCCCGGTACCAGAAGGGTTGAGGACATCCATCTCCCTGACAACAACTTATGCAGGAGATTCTTTGTTTCTGCATAACACAAGCAAATGGAGTGCTGCGGGTTTAGACTAGGTCAGTGTAAAGGGAAATTAATGCATAAACAACTCAGCAATTACCCACTTGTTTTCCCTTTTCTTCCCTTTCATAGTCCATCTAAGAAGACGGTTACATATGGCATATGGCGCTTTGCTTTTTGAGAAAGAGGCCGAAATCTGCTCACATTTGAGGAGCTGAGTTATAATACACACATACATGCAATCGCACACATTCGCTGCCTCAAGCTTGCTGGAATGCTGAAGACTTTCATCATCAAAAAAAAAAAAAAAAAAAAAAGCAACAAAAAAAAAAAAAAAAAAAGCAAAAAGAGAAACGGAAGTTTGTAACCTGTTTGCAGAGTAAATGTAGTCTATAACAGGTTGGCAGTGAGGGGGTTAAAAAAATTCATCCTGACAATAGAGATGAAAGGATTCATTGTTCTCCATAAAGAAAAAATAAAAAATAAAGTTGTTTTTATTCTCTCTGTCACTCGGCACAAAACCATTGTGATGTAACAAAAAGGGAGCCATGTTCTATGAACTTTTGTTTAAAACATTCGCGTCTTTTATCGCGCGCTACCTTTTTCATTCATCTTTGGGAGAGAGAGGCAGAGTGTCAAAGCGGCGGCATGCTTTGAAGTAATCAGGTAGCTGCGGTCTTTTGAATTTGACTTTATTATCTGCCAATGTCATTGTTCTTTAAATGTAAGATCTGATAGATTAACTCTTGTGCCGGCACAGCTGCCATCATTACAGTCCGATAACATCGCTATCTCTATCTGGCACCACATTATGTTTAGGTTGTTAAATTAATTATCCAAAAGCTCATTTCCAAGGGCATTGTTAAGACCATTTGAGGAAATCCTAGGAGTCTAGAAAAGCTGAACAATTGGCTGATGAGCATCACAAATGTAGCTGTGCATTAAGTTACATACATTATGGAAATAAATAGGCCTACTTTCAGCAGCTATGTGTGCGGGTGTTTGTTTGTAGAGGGAGTTTTGCTGATTTAAGGTTGTGTCTATCTGCCTGACATTCAAAACAATTCAACTGAATGTTATTTGAACTGTGTTACTCACAAAGACATCTGTGTAGTGTTTGTCAAATGCCTCACTTGCCCAAGAAAAAAAGGCTTCAGTTAAAGTGCAGATTGATTGCAAGGACAGAATGGCTGGAGAGGGAGAGGGAGAGGGAGAGGGAGAGGGAGAGGGAGGCTGGACTGTGAGCGTTTAGAAACCAAAACTTGGTAAGTATTCTGTTGGCCACTGACCGAACTCTAGCATTCAGACAAAGCCATTTGCAATTTCGGATTTGCCTGACAATTGACCCACTGACCCACGGTCACATCCAAAGGAACTCAGTAAACTATGCAGCAGAGTTTATAGGTCTACAGGATTCAATGATTCGGAGAGAAGATTGTTTGTGTGTGTTTACAGTATCAAAGGTTAAAGGCTGGTCATGAAAGCAGATGGAAGTCATTTGATTAAACCAGATTCCTAGAAGATTCCTTTCCACACTTTGCAAGAATGAGACTAAACCCTCTAAAGAAGCATTAGGTCTTAAACGCACATACACATGGTCAAGGGTTCAAGACAAGCTGGCTAAAATAAAGTATCTGTCTCCTTTAAATAAAGATGGTTGCAGTTAAATCCTGCTCGTTTTCATCTTTGCCTCAACCATGCCATGACAGTATCATTGACCTCCTTCACAAACATTAGCTATGTATGCGCATGTATGTTTGTAGATTTTATCCTGTGTTGTAAGATACTGCATCAGTATCAGCAGTTAATTGTGATAGCCTGTCTACGTTTGAGAAATAGCCTGTGTCATTTAGCTGGCATGATTATTATTCTGTGTCTGGTCCCTCTCAAGTGCCGTGCGACTCTTTGGTGGCCTGTGTGTTTATAATGCGTTTCTCTCTAAACCAGCTTAAGCTTCACTTTAATACAGAGAGTAAGGTGACCTCTGACCTCTCGTGTTTGGCCCTGAGCCTCTATTCACTCCCACTCTTATTCTTTCTGTTCCACCCTCCCTGTCTTGTCCTCTGCCTGAGTGCATGAGAGAAAAGTATTATATCCTAGAGCTTTCTGTCATGTGTTCTATAAAGACACATTACGTCTTGTAGTAAAGTGCCTGTAGGTTTAAGAAAAATCTTTGAGGTCTGTACAACAGAGGTGAATCTGGGCCCAAATGTTGCCTTCTGCATTAAAACATGCATCGGCCACACACAATCCCAATCGCCACAGAACTTCACGCTTATCTTTCTCACTTTCCCTCCATCTGTTTTTATAAGAGGGTTCTTAAAACCCCAGCAAAGCATCTGAGTGCTTTAGTATCAGTATGTAGAACAGTAATGTATCCGTAAGTCCGTGAGAGAATTTATCAGCTAAAGCTGTGGAGCTTTTGATTTAGCTGCAAGATCCTATTTAGAGGCGATTGTGATGGTTTATTTAGGCAAATAATTGTTTTTTTTTTATATATATATATATACATCTTTAGTGATGTTTTTATCACTTGTTCAATTCAATTTTATTTGAATATTGCTTTTCACAATATTGTTTAGTAATGTTACAAACATATTAAACTTGCAAACGCAGTTCACAGTCATACAAGTAAAACATTATATCTATGGATATGCGCAGATTTCAACTGACATAATTTTTGGAGATTCTAAATATTAAATATTCACTTAACATATTGCATTTGACATTCACCATGTTTCAATTTTGTAGCATTATCCTTTAGTACATTCTATTGTTCATAATGTCCTACATCATAAGACAAACGACTACTTAAAAACGAGAAAAATATTGCAGAAGTCAGATCTTTTGAGAGCATTTACCTCTAGTACGTAGAATCATAGATGTAAAATCCTTAAAACAGCGACAACAACACTTACTCAAGGAGATCTCTCTCTCTCTCTCTCTCTCTCTCTCTCTCTCTCTCTCTCTCTCTCTCTCTCTCTCTCTGTGTGTGTGTATTTCCTTTTTCTTCTTTTTCCTTAGGCATGGCCTCTAGGTGTACTGTAATATGTTGTTTGCAAGAGTATTCAAATCTTACAATTCAATGGTTCCAAGCATAAATCATATTTATATGGTTTTGCTACTTGACCATTTTACAGATAGATAGATAGATAGATAGATAGATAGATAGATAGATAGATAGATAGATAGATAGATAGATAGATAGATAGATAGATAGATAGAAGGTCTTTGGCAGGGAGAGAGACATCAAAGACAATTATCAGTAATGCGTGGAGGCGGAGCAGGGAGGTGCTCGGCGGGGTTCAGTGAGTGTGACGACCCGCATCAATTAAACCTGCTCAGGCTGGACTGCCACTGAGACACACACACACTCATACACACATCCACAGACTACTATTAACCAGAACTGAGCAACAGCGCTCTGCTAATTAGTGAGTGTTCATGGGTGGAACAGAAATACAGGGTTAACACAAACATAAAAGTTTTTTTGTTACCAAACTCATTTCAAAGACAGCTCATAACCTGCAGTTCTGCAGGCACTGATGCAAAGGTACATCTGTGTATGTGTTTGTTTGTGTGTGTGTGTTTACCAATGTATCACTTCACAGTGCTTTATAGATACGGGGATACTGCTGCAATAAGGCTGAGGGCAGTTGACACACTTCAAGTAAGATGTGAGGAGGAATCACTAGATCAGGACTGAGAGGATTTTATAGAGCCCTCTGAATCTGTATTGAGTGCATGAGGACATAAGGACGCTTAAGGACGACATGTCCTCATGGCATGACTAGCATGAAATTTCGGATAAGCAGGAAGAGCTGTTCTGAGCCCCCTGTGTGGGCCATCCAATACTTTTTAATGATTTTATTTGTCACCCATACTGTATGTTTATTCTGGCCTGAAGGGCTTGACTCTTAAATCGGCCTTCTGAAAAGGAACGAATCAGATGGCTGAAAGTCTACGATACTAATGAGGGATTTCTCCAGAAAATGGCCCCGCCATGCGCAGCAAAGCCATCTGTTTATGAGATCACGGCGCCATCTCTTTTAGCAAAGGAGACTATCATTCGTGCCTAAAGAGAGAGATTCATTCTCACTAAATACCGCTCCTCTGTGCCATTTACAAACTCAAATTATGTCACCACTTGCATTGTAGGGAATTAACCAGTGTGAGCGAATTTGACCCTCATGCCACCAATTTGTACCACTCAGAATTGAATTGAGAATGCTTTTTGAATTCCAATTCAATCGCTGAATTTGAATTGAATTTGAACTGAGGTAGATTGTTTTTAATAAAACAATTCATTTTTCAGCATGAATTACCCTAAAAACATGTTGTACAAACAACATATGGGACATTTCCAGATTCATTAGATGATGTAAATAATCAATGCTTGAAATGCCATCTGATAAATTTGCATGTATTTCATTACATTTAATAGTTAAATTGTAAATATAAACACTTTATTTTTGATGACTATTTATTTTAATAGTTGATAATTGATGAAAAATGGAATTAGTCTAAACAGAAAGGTGCTGCATGTCTTTTATTGCAATTCAGTAATTCCTTGTCATTCCAATTCAATTCAATTTAACTTCCTGAAGGTTGTGGCCAATTCAATACAAATTACAGTTTATGACTTTCTTAAAATCTGAATTTTGCCCAACCCTTCTAAACTGTGGCATCGTGCAGATCCCTAGAAGAAATAGACAGGAGACGGAGATCCAGTTCACAAACACCCAAAGGGCAGTAGTTTATTTCCTTTTTATAACCTAATGTTTACAACCTAAAATGCTGGACTCAGGAGGTGTCCTAACTTCCTCCAAAAACAACAAAACGCAAAGGAGACCATCTATTTCCCCCTGAACAGCTTACTCTAACTCTTCATTTCTTTTCTCTCTCCACCACCAGGCACGCACATTGCCCCTTCCCCTAACTATCCCCCTCCCGGACACCGCCCCCAAACAGCAGGTAAATAAACAGTAAACATATCAATTTATAACAGAGAGCAAATAGCATCAGCTTCACACACAGGAACAGTTATGGCACATGGATAGTTTTAATTTCACTAAAACCTTTAATTCCAGTGAAGATTAATCAAAGTTATACGCCATAGAGTCTCATTCTACAGAATTATGTGCTACCTGACTATTTATATGAAATATAACGTGGCCTCTGTACTGTAATGTACAGCTCTTAAACTGTATTAATTTATAAAAGACCAGAATCTGTCACAAAAAACTCTAGATTTGAATATGTGAAATCAATATTAAAAATATGTAAAAGCTTTTTTTTTTTTTTAGAGTCTAAACAAGAGTTCTTTTCAATCACAAGAATGTTTAAATAGGCTCCCATTGGGTTAGTAGGGTTAATACTATTTGTGCTTGTGGAGCTTCTTTTCTTTGAGCCTTTGGAGATTATATCATTAATCTGCAGCCAGGCCCAATGTAATATTGGCATGACTGATATTTTGTTTGTATGTGGTGGTCTTGTTTTGACCTCCCACAGCTTGTCTGGTCATCAGGTTGATCTGCCATAGGTTTGGCTTGGTCCATTAATCATTGATGGCTTGGGTCAGACGGCTTCAGGCCCCTTTCATTGTGTGTGAGTGGGCTTGTCTTCGTGAGGGAGAGAGAATGGGAAGGTGTGCAAGATTGACTGACAAACAATGGGAGGTGTGTGTGTCTGTGTGTGGGTGAGCATATGTGGCAATCAGTGTCATGTGGAGCAAAAGCTCTGGGGGTTTGAGACCACAGGCCCTCTCGAGGGAAATTTTACCTCACTCTTAGACCCAACAGTGTTTATTACAGAGTGACAGAGAAATGCAGACAAAGGCATGTCACAAAACCCTTGCTGTGTGTAAACAGTTATTACGGGTCAATAGTATCGCTAATGTCAGCCCAGGGGAAATTTGGGTAAATAAATGAAGGATTAAACATTTAGGCCACTTTAATTTCCGCACTACAAATGGCCTTCTCACATAGAGAACACACAAACACTAATTTACATAGATGCCATAAAACATACTAATTTTCTTGTACAATCTACCAAATTTAGGATAATTGCTCAAATTGCCATGTGCAAATAGGTTAAATGAGGCTCTCTAACAGGAGGTTCAAGAATGATAACTTATATTAATGTAGTCGTATGTAGTCCATTTATTTAGAAATAAATGTAATTTATTGTATATTTATACATACAGATATGTGATATCCTCCTGAGACCCAGGCATAGACTTTTGTCTATATTTTATGCCTATACATTATATTGCTGCATATTTCTATTTCAATTTAAAGGTACAATATGTAAGATTTTTGTATGTAATACAAATATCCAAAATCACTTGCACAGTGTGTGATATATTTCCTGCAGTTGTGTACTTACAATATCCCAAAAGTTCCCAAAAATGTTTAATTTCAGAGAAATTCAAATTTTAAATAATGGCTCGTCCCTGGTCATTGTCGCCTGTCAATGACGTAATATCTGCGTTATCCCTGGTTTCCACTCATACTGCCATAGTAACCATGGCGACCAGGGACGGACTGGGGCTAAAAAACAGCCCTGGACTTTCTCCCAAATAGGCCCATCATCCGGCCATTCGCCTAGCCGTGTGCGACAGACACTAGCCAGGATGTCCTGATACTATATGTCACAATACTGTAGCCTATCAGACAAGGTATTCACAGCAAGTAACATCTCAAAACCAATGATGATTATTGGGGTTGTGTTTATTAATGAAGCCTCAGCCTTCAAATAAAAACATATACAATGCCATAAAATACAAATAATGAAATATCACTGGCTACAGAAACCCCAAATTACACAAACTTGTAATTATAAAACATATAGTTACTATACCAGGGGTATATACTATACTCCAACCTTTTTGTGTGCGAGGGCTACCTCAAGGGATAAAATAATCTAGAAGGAATTTTTATTTGTTATACTCCAATATTTATTAGGCCTATACATAACATGGTGAAGCTTTTTTTACTTTTCACCATCATATGGGAAATAATAAAATATCTTGATATTCTGGTTCAGACTTACAAGCGTTTAAAAAAAAACAATTCCTGAAAAATTATGAAAATATTTATTGATTTTTTTGTTGATTTTCTATAAACCTATTGTATGTGTTATCAAAAACAGTAGCCCAAACATTTAGTATAAATATATATAAAAAAATAAAAAAAATAAACTGCCATAACTTCTAAACAAAACATTACTGCATTAGGCCTACATTTAATACATTTATACATGACTATATTAATATAACAGCATTTTTAATATGAATACAGGCACATTTCTGCCAAAAAAAGTTTGTTTGACTAAAGTTAATTCATAAGTTTTGGTGTGAAATGTCTTCTAGCTGGTTTGTTCTCGGAAAACAATGTTTCGCCTGTTTTTTTGTTGTTGTTTTTTTTGTTTGTTTTGTTTTGTTTTTTTGCGTCAATATGTTGAGAATATCAGCGCTGTTTCATCTGGCTTTTTACAAGCTTAAATCACATAGTCATTTGTGGGTTTATAACAGAGATAGAGAATTCTGCGCTGAATTTAAAAGCTTCTCAGTGGATCGCGCAGCTCTGTGTAATAATGTTCGCGTGATCGAGATCAGCCCGCACAGCTGCTTTGTCCGCGATCGCTGTTTTTTGGGCCGAGCTGATAATGCTCTGCGCTGCTCGGATCAAACAAGTTTAGTTCCGCTTTTTGAGCGTTTGCCATTTGATGTTTCTCATATGCAACGCAAATGACAGCGTATAATCAAAGAGAGCTGGGTAATTTTGTAGAGGCAAAAGTTCAAATTGAAACGTTTAGTTGAAAAGGTCGCAAAATTATTTATTCGAAGTCTGGAACCCCGACGGCAAGTTGGGGCTATTTATAGAATGTGTTTAGCGGGCAACTCACAGGCACAACGTTGGAGACCACTGCTATTCAAATATAATGTAAGCAAATTTAAAAGTGCAGCCTTATAAAACAAACTTTCTGTCAGTGGTTATAGGCCGACTCTTCTTCCTCAGTTGTTGTTTTTTACACGTAGCATAAGTGATCGTATTAGTACCCCTGCTGTTGGCTGTTCATATTGCTTTGTTAGACTTTTTTTTTTTTTGTGCCGACGGCCCTCGGCTGGACGGCCGTTCTGGACTTTTCCAGAACGCACAGATTGTCAGTCCGTCCCTGATGGCGACAGACGTGGACAACTGCATTATGTCTAGCGGCACGCTCACACTGTTGTTGTTGTTTCGTTCAAACATTATGGACCATGGCAAGCAGACTTTGGGACAAAAGGAGAACTAAAACAAGGATCAATATCAGCGTGGCGTTTTCGAGATGCCAAGAGCTCCACGTCCACGACTAACTTCGACTTGACGAGACGCCACTCTTGCATGTACTTTATTAGACAGGTGAGCAAATGTACATAAAATGAATCAATGTTATATAGCTCAACATGATGAAATGTTAGAATATGATCAGTATGTTATTCTAATGTTGATCTAGCTTACTGCTAGTCTCATACAGCCAACAAACTAACTCATAGAATAACATTATAACTTTCAACACTCTCAAATGCAGTTTAGTGTGATAGTGTAGACCAAGTGAAACAGCGCTGCGTTACCTCACAAGTTTAATTCGTCTAATAAACTGACCTGTGTGAGTAGTAATTCAGCACTTGCTGGTAGTTCGGCAGAGTGAAATGTCCTTATTCCTTTATATCCGCGGGACTCGTGTGTGGCGCTGATATCTGTCTCTCATTAGCAATCGTGCCATGCTCCATACCACAGTCATGTTAAAAAATATGAATGTATTCACTCATCCATAAACATTATTAGATCTATCGGCATGACGACTAGTTCCATAATTCCACTTATGCATCATCAACCTACGCCTTTGTTATTTTAAGAGGTTAGCGACCCCTAGCGGCGAAAAAAATCTTAATCGATAATCGATAAATGCATATTGTAGCTTTAACCATACGTGCCAGAGTTTTAAGTCTTGGATGTACTGTAAAGAACACATTCGGGGCTTTTCAGAGATACCAAATGTTTGGAGGTTTCACCATGACAACTCCCTCTCCTTGGTGTTTAAAAATGACGGACTTTGACTGAATAATCAAATTTAGCACTCTTATGGAAATTATAATATTTTGTAATCATCATTTATATCTGTTTGTCGTAAATAAACATCTCAGGAAAGCATAATGGGGTTTCGAATCAGAATATGTCTTTATGTTATGAGACAGGATATCGATTTCATACATGTTTATCAGGAATTTTGGGGAGACACAATAAGTGAATAGGGAGAGATATTATATATAAATATTAATATAGAATATGATAAATTCTTGTGAAAATGTTGCCAAGTTATTATTACTCCCAAACTTAAACTTCTTTTTTTCATGACATGCTTCCCCAATAACATATTAATATAAAAATTACACAAAATTGTATGGAATGTGAATATATACACATATTGCATAAATTAAAATACTATATCAAATCATTCTGTCAGGCCTATATCTTTCACAACATAGTTGAGAATCATCTTTATATAAAGTTTGTTTAAAAATAGCCTGAAACCTAAAATTAAACTAAATTCACAAAACTTTTTTCTCTGGTTTTCAGGAGGATATCATCATACTATTTTTGCTATTTTGTGATTCATCATACTATTCCGCTATTTTGTGAGCTCACAATTTGTGATGAGCAGTTTACATTTATATTTATTAATTTAGCATATGCTTTTATCTATGAGCAACATCATAAGCAATTCATCATACAAAAGCCAAAAATATTCACTCTACAAAAATGACAAGTTACAAGAGTACAACAGAAATTAAAATGCAGAAAGTATAAAACAGATCTTTTTTTTTTATCATGATCAGAATGAGCATTATTAAAACTGAATACATAAATAAAATAAAACAACTATAAAAACCTGCAGCTGATGGCTTTGTTCAACATTCATCACACACAAGCAGTTAACAAAGTATGTGTTGATTATTATAATGGAAAGAATGTCACTTTAAGTCAGAAATCAAAAATGTATATAAATTTAAGACTTTGGTGTTAAAGTTTTATTAGCTAATGTTTGTGACAAATTGTATGACCCATATTCAGCATTGGTACTCCTGTCATTGTGAATCAGATACCTGCCTTTCAAGTTTGAGGTGAAGCTACTATAGCAGGCAGAGCCAGAGGGTGTTTAGCCACTGTGGGACCATATGAAAAGATATTCAGCTTCGGGTACAGGAGTCTAAGCAAAAATTCACTGCATTTAAACAGGTCATGACCACATCGAAATGAACGGCATTGCAATGCTATGAGCTACAATCGACGCTTCAATACCATATATCATTATCATGCACCCATTCAGAAAGACAAATGTTACAGTTTATATTGTTTACTTTGATGTGTCCAGTATAGATGGCCGTGATGGTGCAGATACATTGGATGGGTTTATTATAAGCATTATAATTGCATTATATGTTACTCTACTCAACTGCTAATTCACAATTCACAAAATATTCCTAATATGTGACCCTGGACCACAGTCATATGGGTAATTTTTTTTAATTGAGATTTATACATCATCTGAAAGCTGAATAAATAAGCTTTCCATTGATGTATGGTTTGTTAGGATATCACAATATTTGGCCGAGATACAACTATTTAAAAATCTGGAATCTGAGGGTGCAAACAAATCGAAACATTGAGAAAATCGCCTTTAAATTTGTTTATGTTCGCGATTGTGCTGCATTCACTCACAAAAAAATAAATGTCTTATATATTTACGGTAGGAAATGTACTAAATATCTTCATGGAACATGATCTTTACTTAATAATGATTTTTGGCATAAAAGAAAAATCATTAATTTTGACCCATACAATGTATTGTTGGCTATTGCCACAAATACCCGTGCGACTTGTGACTGGTTTTGTGATCCAGGGTCACATATGTTTGACCTTTTATTGAAAGTAGCCTAATTTTATTTGTTGAGACATACAACACCAGTAATAGCTGTATTTGTGATGTTTGATTTGGGGGAGGCATGACATGAGAAAGATTTATTTATTTATTTTTTGCAAATGTGCTTTATTTTTGTAATTCCTAGGTGCTTCTAGTGTTGCAGAAACTACATACTTCACCTTTAAATTAAGCATCCACAGGATGTCTAATGACTAACACACAACTCTGTGTGTTTGCCTTGAAATGATAGTCTTGGGTCTCCGTTGTCCTGTCAGAGAGTCATTTCTGGCCATTTAAATGTAATGTTTAAATAACTGTGACACACACTAGATTATGGACCATAGACAAACAATCAGCAAACACACGATCTGATTTTAAATAAGCCAAACTACGTGTTAGTGTTTACAAAAGCTACCAGACAGATTAAGACACTCCCTCAGCAGAAAAACAGAGATGGCTGTCTGATAAACTCTTCGGGCCATTATCCTACCACCGACTGAACAAACACAAGCCACTGAGCGTGATTTCAGTGTGTGTGTGTTGCTTCTGCGGCCAGCTCATATCAGTAAGGCCACCCCGCTGACGCTTTGTCAATAAAACGAGTGAGAAAAGTCACTCTACCCTTTGCCACCAGCACAATCACCACTTGACCTGACGCAGAAGAATTGTCAGCAACAAAAGCACCACATACACACACACACAGTTCCTGGACAGGCACTCAAAGCTGCACACACATATGTCCCTGAGGCACAGCAATATTACACAACACACACATACAAGCACGTATCTGACAAACACAGACTTATAATCCATGTAGAACAGAAAACAAGGTCTAAAATAGACAGCACACACTGTGAGCATCCAGGAGGGTCCATATCTCTAGAGCTAAACAAGTTGAAGAGCAGCTAACACACACCAGAGAGAAAGCAGGTCACTAAACAGGCTAAACTCTCTCCAGAAGACAGCAGGAGCAAGCTGTCACCAAACAGTGGTCACCGTGGATACACCTGTCTCACCATCTTTAGCCATATGTTGTACATACCCTTATGTAGAAGTAGCACACACACACTGCCTAGTAGCTTACCAACTAGATGATTAGTTCTGCCATCAGTTTTCACATCGGGCCTGTGTTGACTAGTTGTACATTTCACAGATAGGTGAATTAATTTGCATTGGCAAAACCAGGAGGAAAATTCTCTGGCTCCACAATCTGCATCCCAGTGTATCTGCATGTCATTATCTAAGACATATTGATGGATTCCTGTAGGTCTTCACTAATTGTTTGGAATCTGGGAGTACTGTTTGATTCTAAAATATGCTTTGAACCACATATCAGCCAGCTTGTTAAATCTTGTTTTTTTTCCACCTTCACAATATTGTTCGCATACGTCAGCATACACATACCATAAAGATGCTGAAACTGTTTTCCATGCTTGCATAACCTCTAGTGCATAACCTCTAATGATAATCATCTTATCATTCTGCAAACATTTTGGGAACTTTTTGAATGTTCTCTTTGCATTCAGAGACATGTAACATTTTTTTAAAATAAAGTCTAACTAAAACATTACAGATCATAACTTTGATAGAACCTTTTCCAGAATGTTAGCACAAAATCTGAGAACGTTCCCTTGTCTGTATGACATTGTCACAACCACGCCAGGCTCCACCCTCACACAATCACAGCGCACTCCCTCTCCTGAGTACTGATTACACACCTGCACATCACACACCTGCACATCATCAGTACTGCAATCACCTCTAGCATTTAAGCCTCACTCTCACTCTCAGTCTTTGTCCGGTAACGTTTGCATCAAGACGCTAATGCTGTGCTTACTACTAGGACTGCTAATCTATTTACCAGGGCCCGGTTCCCCAAAACGTTCTTATCGCTAAGTAGTTCTTAACCTATTCCTTAACCTCTCTCTTAACGTTATGGCACGATTCCCGACATGTTCGTACGCTAAGTATATCTTCTGTAAGTCACACTTTCGTAAGGTTGGTCTGGACCACTCTTAGCTTTACCTTATCACTGTTGCAGGTATATACGAATATAATTCTGAAGTTTTAATACACCCAGACAGTGTTGAATTAGGCTAATTCAAGTGTTTTCATGCAAAGAATAAAATTGTCATTACACTGATTGTTAGATTTAATTATATTATCATACAATATTATTAATTTAATTAAAAAGCGCTTTTAAATGCCAGTGAAAGCATAGGCTACTGTCAGTTAAGTCCTATTCGGACGCTAATATTGTTTCTCATGGGCTTGTATGGTATTTTAAACATTTATGGGGTGATTTTGGTGCCGTCCGAATCCATAATATCAGTGTTTTTCTCACCCAACCCGCGTAAAAATCCCTGTCCAAATTAGTACCTACTGTTTTTTGACAAACAGGTCGTGTGGTAATTTAATTGCCGTCTGAATCCACATCTCTGAGTTTACAAGAAGAGATTCAAAATTCACGGTTTAAATCCTTTTTGATCACTGCCGAGCACCGTACGTAAGATGTAAACTTTTATTACTGAAATGCTGGAAAGTATTTACAAGAACAATATTTCATCGCAGCTCCAAAACTGGGAAAGAGAAGAAAGCATGTACAATTTTTGAAAAGGTTATTGTGGCAGCAATATGTGTTACAAGTTTAAAATATGTAGGCTAGGCTATTATAGGCTATTATAGTTTGGATTATTTTTTAGAATATCCAATAGTCCTAATAAATGTAATTTCAACTATTTCTGAAGTGCTTCTTTAATAAAGAACACCGCTTTCTCACATAAACAGCCTCTGCACGAGAGAATAATTGATTCTCGAGCCATCGATATCAACCAATTCAGCACCATCGCCACGGACAGCACCCGGTAACGTCGCACGTAAGAAGGTATATCTTAAGCAGCTTTCTAAGGTATAGTTCGGGGAACACACTTAGGAACATAAACAACTTTGGTAAGATATATCTTTCGAGTCTTCTTAGCGCGCTAAGAGTGAGCGTTATCGGGGAACCGGGCCCGGTTTCCTTGTGTTATCTCCGAGTCTTCTTCGTTGTTCCTCGTCTCCAGTTTATTCTCCTGAGTCTCCGCTATTCCAGTGTATCTTCATCTGATCTCCATCTGCAAGTATACGAACTGTGTCATTCAAGTTTAATCGTCTGGACCTCTACTCACCCACGGTCCTTCATCTGCACTGCCGATCTTTCACCTGGTTGTTCAAATAAACTTTCCATTACCTGCATCCTTGTGTCTGTCCCTTCTGTCTTGTAACAGACATTTACCTCAGGAAAGTTATTCAGAGTTCATAGCCCAAAAGTTAAAATTGTAAATGTATTGAATATGTACTAAATCAGAATTATTGCTATATGCACTAAATCAAAATTCAGTTTCAAGCTCTATTATATAGGATACTAGACACCTCGTTGGGCTAGTCAAAAAAAAAAAAAAAAAAAATTCCTGTCTCTGACAAACCAGGACACTTTTTTTTTTTTTTGTTGTTTTTGTTGTTGTTGTTGTCGTCCCTGAACCAACGATACATAATGCAAACTGATTCTCATTCACAACAATGAGGGTATTGGCAACGGCACTATAAAAGATGCCAAGTGCTCCTGCCCAAGCAGCAATATTTAACACCTAGGGAGTGCGAATGGGTTGTCACACACATTTGGTGCAGGCGCATATTTTTGGACAGTATGCAGCAAGCAAAATTATTAAATCATCTTACACACGCACATAATCACAATAATAGGCACACACAATAGTCTAATCCAGGATGGAGTAAACCACACACAGCATAAGCACACACATAATAATTCACATCACCACTGATGTGTGTTGAAAGCCTAAGCACAGGTTTTGAAACGAGATGCTCATAGCCGGGAAATAAATCTTTAACATAGTATCCGCACTCTACGTTGTGGCCAATTCCAACTCAGCTAGCAGCAGTGCAAAACAAAGGCAGAGTCACATTAATGCATTTTTGATGAGCCTATCTGCGCCTCTATCTCCAGCCTGCCCGTGACTTTGTGTTTAGACACAGACCGCCCTGCAGCTGCACATTTCAGAAGAGTACAACAAACTATTGGATTACTTTGGCCTTGTAATTCCATATGGACAGTGGGAGAACTGGGATAGGGACGCATAATCTGGGAAACAATCTTAATCCTACTTCTTACATGAACCAGCCTGTTATCCTGGATTTACAAAATAAGAGTTTACTTTTCAATTTGCAAAAGGACCATGTTTTATTATCTTGTAGAGAAAGGGGAAGTTGATTCAACATAACAACAATAACAGGATTCACATTCACTCGCTTTGGATTGTGATTTTACATGTGATTTGGTGCTAAAAGAATTTATGAAAATAGACCATTTAACTTTTAAGGGACTGACGACCCAAAGATAACTCACCCTTTTGTCATTCCAAATACAGTTTTTTTCCAGATGAAATGCAAATCTTTGAACATTGATCCATATTCATAAAATTTTGCAGATCTATACAACCCATAGTAGACATGTCTGGAGGGAAAACAATACACACATACATAGATAGGCTACTGCACATACATATACATACATTTTTCTAATTTCTGGAGATATAAGCCATGGTCACTATAAATCATTATATGGACAAAATATATGTGAAATAAATAAATAAATAAATACTTTGTTCTACAAAAGTAAGTCATACAGGCTTGCAAAGAATGAGTACATAGTGAGAAAGTTAATTTTTATTTTGGGGTGAACTATTCTTCCTCAGGAAAGTAAAAATGTACATAGGGAGTGGAAATTTACAGTCCTAGAAAATTAAGTAGATATATTTTAATTTGAAATATTCTATTTCAACTGCAATTTCTTTTTCTATTTAACAGTGCTTATATTTACCATAAATACAAAATCTATTTACAGTATTAATATAGATTTGCAAATGTAACATATAGATAGCCCTCATTTAACTCTAAATGGGATGTGAGTAAGCAATGTTACACCGATCAAAGTCTGTGCACCACAATTTAAGTCCACTCACGGAGTAAGTGACAAAAAAGGTTTGACCTCACAGTCCAGGAACGCCTATAACAGTGACTCAGAAGCAATGGTACCGGCACTTAATTTTGAGCATGGTATTGATGAATGATGAAACCAGTCTGACAGGAGTCCCAAGAGATTTTAGACAGACAGAGATGATTTAAGATCGGCTTCATTGCCTCAAATGTCAAAATGTATTTTGTCTGTTTGAATCGGACAGCAAAATATGTAAATTAAGGCATGCAGTTGTAATCTTTTTCTAAGTATTACTCTCAATGATGGATTTGTGTGTTTAAGATGATGCTCTTATGTGGTAGCAATGATAATCAAAATGGCATTATGTGTATGTTATTTACATTTAGAGATTATGCTCAAAGAGATTTAAATTTGCTTAATGCTAAAATTCATATTGAATTGTATATTTGGATCCAATGTGCTACCCTGGTTAAAAAGTTTGAGAAATACTTCCTTTTTACTTAAACAGAAATACAAATATGCATATTGAGATATGAATACTGAATGTAAGAGTCAGAGAGGGTAGAAAATGATCTGTATCTGAAAAGTAGGCTACACTGGGTTTATCACAGATTATCTGTCAGCATGATTGTTCATTCATATTAAAAAGAAAACATCACCAAATTACCAAACATGACAACATCACCAAATTACCCTGGAAGAAAAACATCATTTACTCTTATGAGGAGTCCCAAAGTGCTTTCTGCCTATTTATGCACGATAATTCCAAGCAAGAAAACTAGCAGAGATGTCACAAAACACACAACAATGTTGTAAACAATTAACAGAACAATGTTTCATGCTGCAATTTGCATGTCACGCAACCGAATAGAAGAGGAGCTGCATTTTGGCATGCAAAATGAAGATCACACCCGAGAACACGCGCGCACGTGTCCGTCACACACTAATTGGCTGGTTTCTAAAGTGTGTATGCCTGTCTGCATCACAGTGGTGCATGTGGGCGTTTGACTGAATGTGTTGTTCGGATTTGTAACCCTTATGTAGCAGTGACTGGTTCGCCAGTTTCAATTTACACCCCCTGTGCTAACGAGGTAAACCCTCAGGGAAACCTCTCCGCCCTCTTCTGGTCCCTCTCTTTCTCCTCAACTCCCTTCTCTCTCATCTTGTTTTTGACAATAATCTCCCAGCGGTGCGTCGGAAGCAGAGAGGAAGAAACATTTTGTCACAAGTGCTTGGCGCGTTGGAGTGGCCATGTTTTATTTACTCCATGGCGTGAGGGAGCTTTTTATGCCCAATTGGCTCCCAGCCAATAGTGGAGCGACCGTAACCACGGTGACACTGACAGATGCAGAAATCACTCTGAAGAATATGTTTGTTTATTGATGTCTGCGGCTTGCCTCTTGTCATCGCTTCCTGTCAGTTCCTCTGCAAAAGAGATGCTTGGAGGACTGTCTCTTGAGTGTGACAGACAAACACAGACAAAGAGGGAATTGTCATTAATGTCAAAATATTTGATTCGTAGTTATATTTCTCAGGTGATCTAAGCACCTCTGACTTTACCAACAAAATCTGAAAATTGCAAAAACTATTTTGTATTTTTAGAGTGCTTTGTAGATCTACTTAATCTTTACTTATTCTTTAGGCGCTTCATATATAGAACATTTTAGGGTTTCCCATCATGGCATCATTTTATGGATTTACTATTAAATGTGCAGTATGCGATTTTTCAAAATCGTTGTTGAACACTGTTGAAATTTGAAATCGACCCAAACTAACATACCCCTCCCTTCACTGCTCCGCCCCCAAAATGCACAAACATGCAATGCAAGAGTATCTCTTTTACCATATTAGAAGCAAAGCAAAATAATGCTTAGTGAAAAAAAAAGTAAAGATGACGAACGTTCGACAAGGAAACACACACACAAAATTAATATAGAGTACAAAAGACTACTATATAAGAGTTTGTTGTTAGTTCCAGCAAAACACACTCAAAACTATGTTACTCACGCATGGAGAAAAAACAACGTAACCTCGTCGTCCGTTTTCAGGCCTTCCCGCTTAGGTCTCTGCAGCGCTGGAAAGCTTTTCTAATAGTAACACGGGTTCTTGCCGTGTTTTTCTCGAGTTTTTCTCTTTTGTAATGTCTCTCTCAGCCATCAACGTCACTCTTCAAATCTCCCTCTTGCTCACTCTCTCTCCTCCCCTATCATGAGTGGACACGCCCCCCAACTACTGATTGGCTACACGTTTTTTGTGGTGCTTGGTCCGATCCACTTTCAACAGCGTTTTTCAAAAATAGCTTACTGCACCTTTAATTAATTAATTTTGATTCAATTAAAAAAATATTTATAGTTGTTGATTACATTTTATGAATTAAACAGCTTGTGAACTTACCATTTTATCAATAGAAAATGTTTTATAATCTGTTAAACGTGAAAGTATTATGCAATCATTTATGGCATTTCTCCTTTTGGTATAAAGGTTTCTTTAAAATTGAAAAAAATAATAATTTAAAATAAAGTGTAACGTGACATTATATAATGCTTAATTACAAAATAGAAATTAAACAGACAAAATTCTATATACTTGATACTGACTTATCTACATATCATCTTATACTACTTATATTACTTATATATTCTTTACAAACCCCAGGTTAAAAACCATATGTTAAATAAAAAATGTCCAGATGAAATGGAAAAGAGACAAAAAAGCCATCCAGTACCAGTGACCCCTCTGCGACCCAGACAGACCCGGACCCTTTCCGCCTTGAGCGAGGGTCTTGATAACTGCTAACAACAAGCCTCTGTTTAAACACTGAAATGCTGTCTGTATGTCCGTATGACTTGCTTATTAGCTTAACTGGGTCTTGTGACCCCTTTCCTTACACAAAGAAACACACCAGAGACGAATCAATCCCATCTGCCTGGCCAACACAGGAAATCTGATAGTCTCCGTTAATATGTCATATCCTTCGCATGACTATAATTTAATTTCCTCCGATTAATTTCTGGTCATAAAATTGCCATAAGAGATGAAGTTAGAGTAGCTTGTACTAATGCAGGCTTGCCTGTGGTTCTGTAATTCATGTGTGAAGACTGTTTGGGTGGGTTTTTAAAAAGATTTTCAGCTTTTAAAACATACTTAATAAAATGGTAAGCCAGGCAGTAATTATTGCCTCTCATTTAGCCTGAGTCATTATTAGTTAAGAATTAATCTCATTAATTAGAGAGCTGAATGTAAGATCACAACAGACAGCTGCATTTGAAAAAGCTTTGCTTAGATGTCGTTGTTTCTTGTATTGTTTGAGTGCACAACCAGAAGAAGAAAAAAACGTTAACATTTTATTCTGTGCTTGCACTGTCTATGCAGCATAACAAGAAAACAGGTAAGTAATCAATCATGAATTGGAGTAAAGGAAACATGAACTCATAAAAATATATTACCTCCAAAAACACTTTATATTTAGGTTATCTCCAAAAACAGAAATGAAATAGGAGAGCTTTTTAGTCTTATTGGAGCTGAATTATTGTGTGTTTGTGTGCGTATGGTGAGACTAGCAATTATTTCTCTGTTAGCTTGGGTTGAGACAGTAAATTATGATTTTCTATGCGGATACAAATTCTTCATTTCTCTCTGTCAACCCACACACCTGAGTCCCAGTGAGAGAGCCCTGTAGGCGCACACACACACACACATATACACACACACACGCATGCACACGCGCACAAACGCACACACACACACACACAAGAAGTATATCCCAGACTGAAAGTGTTTTGCTGGAGGTCATGAAATGCACGGTACGCCAGCTTGCTTTCCCTGAGGTGGCTTCAAAGACATCAACGTGGATGTTTTTGCGGATTGGATTTTCACTCCCCAGTTATTAAATAGGTTGACATCAGGGAAGGTTCGTTAATGACTGTCTCATTCAAGACAAGGAGACATGGAAGTACATGAGGACAAAACAGAAACCTCGCTGTCTCATTTCACAACACACTTTCATGCACTAGGAAGTTCTCTAACAACCTCTGAATCAGATCCGCCCCCAAATTCCTCCTCCTTGTTATTTAATTCCTCTGTGACCAAGTTAGATGACAGGTTCAAGTACAACAAAGGCTCTGCCTCATCTAAAACAAAGGAGGATAAACCCATCAGAGAAATGAGAGAAAAAACCTAACATGTTCACAATTCATTAAAGGTTAAAAACAAATCAGAAAAGCCAATTACATGGTTATGTAATTTGTTATTGCACTTTTTTACATTGGAAATCATTTAATTAGTCTTTCATTTGAGTCACTGGGTAACAAAAAAAAGTTTCCAGATGTTCATCTTCATCTCTTTACCTTTATCAGATAGATAGATAGATAGATAGATAGATAGATAGATAGATAGATAGATAGATAGATAGATAGATAGATAGATAGATAGATAGATAGATAGATAGATAGATAGATAGATAGATAAATAGTCATTTCTATTGTTGCCGCAAGGAGGTTAAAGTTCTGTTCAAGCAGTCAGAACGACATCATATGCAGAGAGAGATCGTTATCACACCACAACCACCTGAAATTGGAGCTCGGATTCGTCTCAAGGGGCTGCCAGTAAGCTGCCAATCAACTTGTTTTCAGACGCCCAGTTTGATACATCATAGCCACTGGACGGCCCATCAAATAAATGGACAGCTTGTCATCACGACGGGATGGTTTTGAAAATGAGGACTTGCAAAGACGTCGCAAAGTCACTGATGAGGGTGTCAACATTTACTAGTTTATTATATCACACTGCATATGGGAACATAACTAATCAAAGTGACAAATGACATCAAAAAACAATTGACAAGTGACACTGCAAGAGCACTTTTGTGAAAAAAAGTTAGCTAATGTGTGTGCTTTGGGAATGTTAGCAAGCCGCTGTGGTGGCAGTGGAGGGGGTGGTAACAATACCAAACAACTCTACGGTCTTGAAATTGTAAAGTGATATTCCCCTCCCTGTTCCCTTTCACAGTGCCGCTCTCATTATTCTTGCTTATTGAGATGGATAAACCTGAAGTTGGTAATTACATCCCCCTTCTCAGCCTGTTCTACACATGCGGAAGTTAATTAGCCTAAGAGTTAGCTAATTCTGAGAGGAAACTAAGCAAATAGCATGAAATCCACTCTCTTTAATCATCACCTGAACATAAAGCAGGAAATTGATTTTCCCGTCAGACTCTTCAAGAGAGTGATTGGCGTTTTTGTTGTTGTCATTCTTTGCTTGCTTGTTTCACAGCTGTGAAGCAGACAGTGGGTGATTCAGATGATGGCACAGCATGGCTTATGAAACTTCTTGTTGTGTAGGCAGTCATATAGTTTAAAATAAAGAAAACAAAAGCTTTTCAGATTCTGAAATTTTGGTTTATAAAAACCATAAACATTGAACATCTTCAGCGATTGCACAGTGTCTAGTGCCCAGTTGCTGCATTCAGAATTGGGGGGGAAAAAATCATTGGGATAATGGCACTGGAGTATGGAGCCCCTAAAGGGACTTCCTACCCTTACATGTAATCGAATTATAAAAATGTAAAAAAATTATGTGGGAGGGAAATTTCTATGGCAATTCTTTTGCAATTTCTTGCAAATGTTTTGCGTTCCAAATGTTTATTTTCACATATAAACACTAATCAGCGAACATAAACAGAAGCTCAACCGTACATCCTTGACGCACAAGAACAAACCTCATTGGCTCTTGAGGAAGCTCAAATGCGCTACGTAACACACGAGTTGTACCTCATTGGTTCATGCACGTCAAACAAGCATGCTTGAGCTTCCTTTACCATAACTGATATGTGCGTTGATGAATTAAATCTAAATTAAAGCCTACATTAAATCTTTTCATCATATAAAGCGATTGTGTCTCTTCATAAAATTTGAACTAAACCAGCACTGTACAGTACATGAAAGGTTATCAGCAAAGGTTTAAAGTCCAGGTTCAGAAAGTTTTACTTTTTGACCCCTGGACTTTACACCTCTGGTTATCAGTTCAATTGAGCCACCAATCTGATTATAAACTGATTATTTGGGTGCATGTACATGTAACATATCTATTAACTTTCATTGTATGGACAAAAACAGTTGAAAGTCATTCAGGTTTGTAGTAGTAAATATGACATCATTTTAATTTTTACATGAACTAACGCCTGTAACACTCTCCTCCAAATCGCAGTTCACCCAAACACATTTCATGTTAAATCCTGAGTGCCTTTTTTTCTGTGAGATATGTAACATATGTTGGGCAAAATGAAGTTATTGCCTTTGACCTGCATATTTTATGGATGAGAGGCTTTTGCCCTTGAGTCAGGCAGATCACAAGCTCAGCATATGTCCAGTGCAGACCCGGGACCCTCTGCTGAACATAACTACACCTCCAGGCACAGTAACTGAGCCTGTACACAGCATATCAAACAGGAGGTCAACGGGCTCCCATATGCACGGAACTCAAAGTGCAGATGAAGGGAAGTGGATCTTGAAAGCGGACAAAGGCATCAATGGTAGCAGCGATAGCGAAGCACTTAACTAAGAACGAGAAGAGGCCAAGGAGAAGGAAAGGAGCTATTGAAGAGAAAAATATATAAGTTTAATGAGCTGCTCGTCTTTAGCCTATTTTCTGCAGAGAGATGCTACAGTTGATCCACCGCGTGGGGATCGTCAGTGAGCGTTTGGGAATAGAATCAACGTCGACAGTAGGGGCGGCGGATCTCGGTTTGCTATCGTTAAGTCTAGATGGAATTAAAGGCTGTCAGATAGGGAGCGGGGTGACTCATCTGGAACATGTCTGGGGGTTGCTTTGGGGGAAAGATGTCAGCTACACTCCAGCACCCAACTCCCCACTACCTCCTCACAGATCCAATACAATAAGTCCTCCGCACACAAAACCTAATTACTCTCTATGGTTTATGAGTGGGCAGCATTGCATCGACACTTCAAAGTGTAAAGATCAGGTGTCTTGTATGACTCAAATTAACATCAGTATATAGATCCCAAGACTGCATGTCACTTTGAGTCTAAGAAAAGGCAAATAAAAAATAAAAGTAAAAGCTTCTACAGTAGAAGCAGCAGCGGTTACTCATCAGTGCATCAGCCTTCTAGCTTGATTTTGACAAATCCCACAGCACATTCCTCCAAATTACCATCATTTACTCAATAATGACAGTGATAAATCGTTCAAAACATAAAAACAGCCAGAACACACTGGCTGTTTCAGTACAAAACACTGGGGAACAGCCAACAATTAAGCTAAACAAAACTCCAAATACAGAGGTTTGTTATTCTATAATCATGTTAGAACCCCCCTCTTCTCTCTTGGCCAGAAAGACATAATTAATGACAAAATCCTATTCCCTTTGTGCTCATGGGCGATGTTCGCCTGTTCTGTTCACATACTGTGTTAAGCAACAGGGTAAGCCGATGCATTTCATTAAGGAACAAAAGGAACGCTGTGGAAAATCAGACAACTTTTGAAAACTCAAACAAACTCAAATCCACCGACTATGATATGCTCCTTTTTTAATGGGCTTCAGGGCTAAGCTGCTTAGGGAAACAAAGAAGGTTTTCTGTAGAAGACGGTCAAACTGCAATGAAATCAGATAGGATGATATACAGTAGTCGAACCAAAGACATTTCATACGCCCCTCAATGTGCAGCGGTTCTGAATTAATCAAACAATTTACCATACGTAAGCTGCAGACACTACGTAAATGCCTATGTAAATGACACTAAAAGTCATTAGTATTTCGTCAGAACTCCAAAATTAAGAGCTAAATGCTAAAAGAATGGCTTCAGTGGTTATGCATTTCTCTTGTTAATCAGGTACTAGTTCTCGTAGCTTTTGTCTGTTGTTGTTCCCAAAGGGGGGTGACCTATTTTCTAGTATTAAAAAATAAATAAACTACCAAAGTCAATCCTTTCGGTTCGGTTTTGCCTGGGAGACTCTGTTTGAAAAACAAAAGGAATAAGCACATGTGGGATGGGAGAGAGTGACGAGTCCATTTCCGTGCGATGGATAATTGCCGAGGGAATAGGACGAGGACAGCTGGCGGCCAGCTCAGTGCTCTGATTTATTCTGGAGTTGCATTACTCAGATAGATTTAGATTAAAATGCATTCATCAATTCAGCGGCGGACATAATGCATTATTGCCCAGGAGTAAACACGGCCCAGGCACCGAGGGAATCAATAAGGATAATTAAAACGGCGAGATGTAACAGCCATTCCTCATCCAACCTAAAATCTGTGTGTGAGTGTGTGTGTCCATGTGATGGACAGTGAAAGAGGTCTACGGCAGCTTTTCAAGCAATTTCTAGTAATGCTATTGTTTTGTTATTTTGAGCATTTATAATTGTTAAAATTGCGCTTTTGGGACATTGGGCCTCTTTAATGTGTAGGAGAATCAGAACTCCCATTACATTTATGACATAGGTGTTGAGTGTCATGGGACATTTGAGTAATTAAGATAATTGTGTTGAGATAATTCGTTATGACGAATAACTATTTAGAACTATTTACATGATAATGCCGGTGTTTAACATGGCCAGAGATATTAATCACTGTTGTGTGTTGTGTTTTAATTTAATACCCTGTACTATGCTCATGGGTACAGTAAAATGCTTTGTAAGGCAGGCAATCCAGGTTTAACAGAAACAAACAAACCCACCTTAATTAATTGTAGAGGCAGATTAGAGTTATTGCATCTATTGAGTGCTAGAGAATGTCTAACATGGTACAGTATCTGAATGATTTAGGGGCAAGTTTATGGTGCTCTTACCATTTTTATTTAATCTAAATTGATTCCATTTAGTGTATATATATATATATATATATATATATATATATATATATATATATATATATATATATATATATATATATATACACTCACCTAAAGGATTATTAGGAACACCATACTAATACTGTGTTTGACCCCCTTTTGCCTTCAGAACTGCCTTAATTCTACGTGGCATTGATTCAACAAGGTGCTGAAAGCATTCTTTAGAAATGTTGGCCCATATTGATAGGATAGCATCTTGCAGTTGATGGAGATTTGTGGGATGCACATCCAGGGCACGAAGCTCCCGTTCCACGACATCCCAAAGATGCTCTATTGGGTTGAGATCTGGTGACTGTGGGGGCCATTTTAGTACAGTGAACTCATTGTCATGTTCAAGAAACCAATTTGAAATGATTCGAGCTTTGTGACATGGTGCATTACCCTGCTGGAAGTAGCCATCCGAGGATGGGTACATGGTGGTCATAAAGGGATGGCAATGGTCAGAAACAATGCTCAGGTAGGCCGTGGCATTTAAACGATGTCCAATTGGCACTAAGGGGCCTAAAGTGTGCCAAGAAAACATCCCCCACACCATTACACCACCACCACCAGCCTGCACAGTGGTAACAAGGCATGATGGATCCAGTTCTCATTCTGTTTACGCCAAATTCTGACTCTACCATCTGAATGTCTCAACAGAAATCGAGACTCATCAGACCAGGCAACATTTTTCCAGTCTTCAACTGTCCAATTTTGGTGAGCTCATGCAAATTGTAGCCTCTTTTTCCTATTTGTAGTGGAGATGAGTGGTACCCGGTGGGGTCTTCTGCTGTTGTAGCCCATCCGCCTCAAGGTTGTGCGTGTTGTGGCTTCACAAATGCTTTGCTGCATACCTCGGTTGTAACGAGTGGTTATTTCAGTCAAAGTTGCTCTTCTATCAGCTTGAATCAGTCGGCCCATTCTCCTCTGACCTCTAGCATCAACAAGGCATTTTCGCCCACAGGACTGCCGCATACTGAATGTTTTTCCCTTTTCACACCATTCTTTGTAAACCCTAGAAATGGTTGTGCATGAAAATCCCAGTAACTGAGCAGATTGTGAAATACTCAGACGGCCCGTCTGGCACCAACAACCATGCCACGCTCAAAATTGCTTAAATCACCTTTCTTTCCCATTCTGACATTCACACCCCTAAATGCATTGAAGCAACTGTCATGTGATTGGTTGATTAGATAATTGCATTAACCCTCTGAGGTCGGCAAACGCGCCCGCGCGTTTTGCTGGATTTTCTTCACATTGTAAATCTATAAACTTAAATTACTCCGTCATTTATGGTCATACAGAAAAAAGAAATATAAAAAAAGAATCTGTGATATTTCTACTTTTGTATGTGTCCACTTACAATCAAATCAAAACATTGTGCTTTTGTAAAATAAAGAAAATAAACAAGGTTTGCTTTCTGCCTCTCCGTCGCGGTGAACTTTTTTTTCTTGAGCACGTCTATAAACTGAAACAAAACTCAGCGAATACTTGTCACACATTTATGAGCCATATACCTTTATAAACATTTAAGTGTGTACTTTTAAATGATCGGATTCAAACTGAAAACAAATATTCTCTGTTTAAGTAATTTGTATAAAACCAACAAGATGTCCAGCTTCTCAAACACTTCCTAATTACTTTTAATTTGAACACGCCCACTCGCTCAAAAGATATTCACATGCAAATCTCCACATGGAACGCGAACGCGCTCGTTACCTCAAAAACAAAACACCAAAACACTTCACAAGTCTCTGCTTTTCGTCGAGTTTGAAAGGCGCACTGTGAGCTTACATTGGATTTAGGCTACCTCAGAAGAAGAAGAATGCGATTTGAAGACAAGAAAGATGTAAGGTAAGAAATTCTTACATATTAGTTTGTTATTGTTGCATAAATTTCACATTGCAGTTGAACTGTTGCTAGATATATGGTGAATATTGTAATATTTAGACCGTGTTTACTGTTACTGTGTTTGTGGATATCTGCTCAAACATAGATATGTATATGGTAACCATAATGTTTTATATTTGAGCGCGATCGCATTTGAATGTATCATATTTGATACATTCGAAAAGCAAAACGCACCAAACGGCTTTATGTTTTTACTATTATCTCATTTCATATCATCATAACGAATGAAAACATTTGAAGTAACATGACAATCAATATATTTTTCTCTAGCTTAGTTGTTACTGAAATATTTTTGGAAGATTTATAGGCTGCTATGGTTATTGTTATTATTATTTTATGCAGCACTGCGCATAGCCTATGCCTACAAGGCACAACAAACCTGGTGTTCATTATATTATTGTTGGAAACATTTGTGTGTGTGTGTGTGTGTGTGTGTTTATTCTGTGAATTTTAAAAAGCAATTTTAACCAGAAAAATCTAAAAATGTATTCCCAAAATCGTGCAGGCCTTTCTCTTGATATCAGTATGTTCACTTTTTTTTTTTTTTTTTTTCAGGGCCCAGATGCAACTGAGTCCTGCTGACTTCAACATTCACACGAGTCTCTGTACATGAACATGGTAAAGTGAAAATCAAACACCTTGGAAATGAAAGGTATGTACAATGTTTTTAGGAATGGCACAAAGGTCTCTGTCTTTGGATCATTAGTTATCTTTGGATTATGTTGTGTTGTAAATAAATCAAACAATCTAAAAGCCATTCTTTTTTAAATCTCCTCATTCTTTGTGCAAGGTTGCTCAGAATGATAGGGGCCTGATAGCTCCTAATAGGGCAGTTAGAGGAGGGTCTTTGTCTTTCTCAGGTGTGAAAAGCTTACATATTAATGAGCTCCCGCATAAAGCTTTGTGGCACAAAACACGTCGTAAAAAATTTAAATCAATATATTGTCTTATCTGAATGAGCAGTCAGGGTGATTTTCACATAGTTTTAGAGCAAATATTCTAGGCTACGTCATACAATTTTCAGAAGTCTTGTGAAGAAATAATCAGTATGGGTTTCATGACCTTATTTCAGTGAGAATTTTTTTTTGTATTTTCACAAACCACGCATAAATGTCATTATCTCAAAACTACAAACTTTTACATACATGCTGCCGATATATTATTGTAGCAGAGTTTGTGCTGAATACAGTGTAATTAGACTTTAGCCATGAAAATGTCACAAGTAACAGAAATAAGCGCAAATGTCAGAGCATGTCAGAACACCTCCAGGGCCCAGAAAACAGCTCAGACCCCAGAGGGTTAATGAGAAATTGAACAGGTGTTCCTAATAATCCTTTAGGTGAGTGTATATATATATGTGTGTGTGTGTGTGTGTGTGTGTGTGTGTCTTACAGTGTTCAAATATATTTTTAAGGAGTTGATAGGAAAATTATGTTTTTATCAGTCTGTACTAGAAAGTGTTATCAGATATGGCTTGTCCGCTGTATGGCGTGTATGAATATTTTGTGTAATTATTTAATATATCAGGTTCTGTTGAAATTCTGGCAATTGAGTCCAATACAAATTTCCCTATCAGGGATAATAAAGTATATTTCATTTCATTTCAAGCCACTGAATATCTCGTACAATCTTTCCCTTTTGTTCCCCTCTATGCTCACTGAAACCCATATTCTTGTCCCTCTAGTGAACTGCTATTTGAGAGACAGTACTCCTAAAATAGGCCCTGTAAAAGTTAATTACACAAGCGGGTCAGGCAGCCGGAGGAAGGGTCAGGCAGTCTGAAGCACTCAGTCAGCTCTAGTGGAAGAGCCTTCCTCACACATCCATTCATGTCGCCGAGTTCAGCCGGGGCTCGAATACAATGCAAACAAACCTTGTTACTGCTCACTTAGCACTTAACAAAGGGTTAGGCCAGCGGCCTCTGGTGAGATAACTGTTCAGCTCTAATCTAATTCACAAATATGATTCTAATTAGGTAGTGCACTTTTAAAAACCCTAATGATGATATTCAGGTGTTGATTTCAGTGGGTTTTGATGACAATCTAAATCTGGAACATCAGCTATCTCAGACAATGATAAAAGGAGACACGTTTTACTGTTAATTTAATTAAAAAGTCAGAAAATTGATTATCACTGTGGCCTAGAGGTTGGTGTACAAGCTCTGACACATTGAGCTGTGCAGGCTTGGCTGGCGGGCAATCTGGCTCACATTATCTGTCACCTCATAATTTTTTACACCACATAACTTTTTTTTTACAGTCCATACTGTCAGTAAAAATGCCCCAAAACAACCGTAAGCAACAGTGTAGGAGTCTAGAGCTAAAAACTGATTCTCTGGATGTTGAGTGTTTCTGATCTTTTAGACAAGCTTGCTTGACATTTCCATCCTTCTCCCTGCTATTTTCGTACAGCTTGTTGTTGTTTTCAGGCCCATGTGGTTTAAACTTCATTCCCTGGGACCTCAGGCGCCATTAGTCAGCTCTCTGTGAGGCAACATCCCATAATATCTCCAGCCCCCTGGACCCATCTCTAAGGTTTATTAGAGTCTGCCATTTGGAGCCATTTTCTAACTATGGGTTTCAGTATGACAGAGAGATGAGTAAAGCTACACCTCAAGACCTCCAATATCATCTCTCTTGCCTTCTCTCGCTTTTTATCCCTCTTCCATCTTTTTGGTGCTATAACAGTTTCTCCCCTCTGAACGGTCACACACAGATATTAGATATTAGATTTTATTAAAATGCAGTTGCATTGGCAGCAGTGTCCACACTAACAACCGGCATGCTAAGACCACACTCCAAAAAAAAAAAAACCTTCTCATGTCTTCACCGCCCTCTGCGAGACTCTCTATCCTTCTCAAACTTGTTCTCCTCAAGCCGTGCCAGGCCCAGAATTCCCTCTCTAGCTCCTCTCTCCATCTCTCTCTCTCTTTTTCAATCATCCCACCATTTGTGCTGCCCCTTGCAAATTCCCTGGCTGTCTCACACTCTTCCACACGCGCACACGTTCTCACACACACATCCTCCAAGCAAAGTCAAGTCACCCTTGATTAGGTTCTCATAGCTCCTTGGAAATGTGCCCCTCGAGAATGTGTGTATGTGTGTGTGCGTGCACATTTGTGTTGCACCGCCAACCTTCTTTTCTCTGTTCACTCAGCATTGTCGATTTTTTATTAATTCTTTCCTTGTTTCTATAATCCATTTAATGTCTCAGAGTTCAAACGCTGATCGTTCTGTGTGAAATCTGTTGATTCTCAAGCGGTCTCGTGATTTGATTATTGAATTATTACGTTGCAGGTCCAGCTCTTTTAGAGTAATTACTTAGGCAACTGTTCTCTTTTTCTCTTCCCACTTTTCCATCTTCTATCTTACATGTAAATAATCCCAAATGTCAATGTGAAAATACTTTCTCCTATCCCAATTCATTGTGTAAACAACTACAAGTCAATTCACAAGCTGTTGATTTCCCTGGAAATTGTAAATACTGTAGCTCTATCAAAACATGCTGCTGTTTTAGCAGGTCTTCCCAGATCTGGGCCACATCTGGTACATACCAGATGTGGGCCGGATCTGGGCCGACACTATGTTGCTATCTGGGTTCGTAGTAATGGCATTAGTTTGGGGTGGGACTAAGGATAAATATTTTTCATATCTATTTGTATATCAAATTGTATAAAGTTGAGAAGGTTTCACATTATTTTTGAAATACTAATATCAAATATAATATATAATATGCTATCTAAATATCTAAACTAATAAAAAATAATAAACATAACTATTAACTTTTGATATTAAAGTAGATATATTAAAGATATCTATTTGGGTTGCATTTACATTTGGTGCTGCTGTTTACACGAAACAGATTCAAAGGAATAGTTTAAATTTAAAAAAAAAAAAAAAAAAAAAAAAAATTAAATACAGCCAGGCCAGCATTTACTCATGTAATTCTTCATCTCAATCTTTACCAAACAAAAACCATCAACCGAGGTGTTAAATCTTCAAAAATGTCACAAAGGCACCACAAAATTTGTCCATATAACTTTTGTACTATTCTTCTCAAGTCATTAAACCGATTTGGTTTTTTTTTTGGGTGAACTTCCCATTAAAACAATATAAAATCACAGCAAAACACCATTTTTTATTTCATTAATGATCATTTAACAGCCAGGGTGTTCTCAGCTATAGGTGAAGTGATGCAGATGTATTTTTAGTGCTTGTATGGCCCTGAGAAACCTATAAAATCTGACACAGTATCTCATCAGACTGCGAAAGTCCACTAATTAGTCAGCGAAGAGCTGAGCATGTTACAACAGCACATCTGGATGGAGCGGCACTAAAAAACGCTGGATCATCCCTATAAAAATAACCATCCATTAAAATAACAACCCCAAGATACATCACATTGCTGTTTTTAAGACAGAGATCTCCTCTTAACCTGCTCCAGGAAAGTGAAGAAATATGCCAGGTTTCTGTTTCTTCTCTAATGTCCCTGTTGTCAAGCCTCAAGTCTCTTCAGTGCTTCTCCAGTCCCTGAGAGAAAATTAAAAGATAATGCCTTGTTCGTGCAAGTAATTCTCAGCAGTATGTAGCAGATAAAGGTGCCCTTCATCATTGGTGACTCCCAAATACCCCAGCGTACAGAAAGACTCTTTACAACAACAGCAACCCCCTTGTGCCGGCACTTGCTGAACTTCTGGGAGGACAGGAAACCGCTGCAGTTGACAGAATTAACACAGAAAGGAAGCAGCATTGTCAACTCAGGACTTTCCAAATAAAGAGTTACAGTGCAAACAATTGGTTCGCTTGCAATATATTTTCATGTCAAGCATCAACAGACAAGCAGATAGTACTGCAAAAATAATATTAACGCTCCCTTTTAGATGCACTAATCTGCTCTAATCAAAGACCGCAAAGGTGCCGGTAACACAAAACACCTGGAATTCCTACAAGTTATGCTTCCATATTATGCCTGAAAAGAGGAATTAAAATATTTCCAAGGTTTTAATCGCCATTCTAATTGTTTCAGTGCTCAAGTGAAGGCAACATGAGAATTGCCAAGCAATTGAAGGGCTTTGCTATTAGCTTGCTCGTCATTCACTTGTGCTGCAATTTAGGATCCACTGGGTGAGGACGAGTGAAAACCAGTCATTATGTCGTAATTATGATGTGATTATAGCCTTATTATGGCTAATGCTTTGTCAATGCCACACATAACTGAGTATGCGCATGTAGTGCATGGCAGACATCGGCTTTCTTGAGTAAGTGTTATTAATTACCAAGCAAAGATAGGTGGCAGAGATGCGAGTGTGTGTGAATATGTGATGGTGGCTCATTAGAAGCGCTGAATAAGATGAGGTATTAGTGTATGATGTTTTCCCAAAGCTCCACTAGTCATTTCAGAGCTGTGTTTTCACTCAAGGAGAGCCACTCAATCTCAATTAACATGGAAAAAGCACAATATCAGTAAAGAAATGCACAGGCACACATCCTCAGTGTGTGTGTGTGTGTGTTTGTGCTCTCCAACAATGATGACTCTGTTAGGTGGATGGGGCTTTTCCGTACAAAGGGCAAAGGGACAGAGGAGATAAGAGAGTTTTTGCGATAACTTCCCCTCTCTGTTCCTCTCTCTTTCGTTCCCTTCTATCCATCTCTCTTATCTCCATTTCACCATTCAGCATATGGCATCCCTGCAAAGTACAGGAATAAAAAGACTGAGGGTTTGCTTACATGGCCGCTTTAACCACTCGTACCCTTCTCCATGTTACCACTTAGAATTCAATCTGTCCGTTTCCTTATCTGTCCAGGGTCCGTACATTCTCTAATGCAGCCCTGTAACAAAACACAGTAGAAGAAGGAGCAGAGGGTTATGGGATACAGGTGAGAGGGTGACACATTGAATAATAAAAAAAGAAAACCCTATATAAGGGGTATGCCAGATGAAAATGAGATTTGCCTGTTCTGTGGGTTGGGGGGTTGGGGGGTTGGGGGGTTGGGGGGTTGGGGGGGGGGGGTTGGTTGTGTTCCTGGGATGTTCCTGGGACGTTCCTCCCCATAATTCCTATCCTGCCACATCAAAGTACCTGCAAATGTCAAGATCAAGGATTGAAATGGTACGTGCTTGCGCATTAAGGATGTTTACATCTCGTCATGTGTTTAAAAAAGTAGTACATATTAGATGAGCTAAACTAAACTAAACTAAACTAAACTAAACTAAACTAAACTAATGTATTTGTATGCTTTGTTTAAAGTGCAAAAAAGAGTAGAGTTGTTCTTTTCTATTGCAATTTTTCTATTTTGAGTATGTATCAGAAGGGAGCATGTGTTGTAGTGTGCAAGTCAATGTGAGGTTTGTGTGTGCATGTGTGTGGAGTGGAATTCATATGGTTCCTCTTGACGAGGCAGCGCTTTTCTCCAGCGTCCTTAACATGTAATTAATCAATTCAGGTCCCAAAGAGCTCTATTTATAACTGCTTGGAGGACCTCTCCATCACAACACTGCACAGCTCCTCAACTGAACATCATGCAGAGCGCTCACTGTTTTCAAAACCGCTTCCAATCCACTTTCACATGTCCTGAAGTGCAGAGTGTGTTCAGTCAGGTATTTATTTAAACAATGATGAATGTGCAAACGAACAATTAAGATGTTAGTCTTTCTCAGTTAACAACAGTAGGTACATTCAGTCAGTTTGACTTCACAGAGTATTACCTTTTTCTAAGGGAGATCCCAGTGAGTGCGGATCCTTTGTGCAAAGAGCACTGCTAATGGCAAGGGAAAGTGTACTTGAATATATAATTTCACAGGAAGTGGATAAGGAAATTTGATAAATTCACTTTTTCATGTTATTAATTACAGCAGTCATTTATCAACTATACCAACTATAATAATTTATATTAGGGCTGGGGGAATTAACGCGATTTGTCGCTTTGCGATTAATTTTAGAAGTTTAACGCGTGAAAAAAAAAGAACACAATTAACGCAGCACTTTTTTCCCCCCTCGTTTCAATGATTTCCTGTTGCGGCTGCTATTGAAAAGGTGCCGTCCCGCCTCTCCATGTTCGGCGATCAGGTTTCATTCTCAAGTCACGCAGCTTTCATTAGCGGGTCTTTTCCGCTCCGTGTGTGCGCTGCTGCACTCTGCGTTCCGTGTGTGTGTCGTTAACGGCCCAAACGCTCCAATCATGTACCGATCATGCACTGGAAAAGCAAAGTCCGCTCAAATAACGTGAAATTTCTCAGTAGTAGACTTCTGTTTGCTGAGCTGGTATAGTCATGCTGGGCAACAATGGTAAAATGACCTGCTCTGATCACATGCTCTTGTAATAATAGCTTTGTAGGACTATATTTTATTTTGATAAAAAATGTGTTAAATTATGTTGATTGATTATTGAAAAAGAATAATACATTGATATATTGATGTTTAATATTATTAATATTAATATTAATATTAATATTAATATAGGGCTATTTTCTGTTCTGTTTCATTTAATTAGGTGATTCTAAGTTTAAATATTGATGATTACAAGCTTGGAGGAAATGCAATTAATTGCATTTAATTACAGCAAATTGTGCAATTAATTAGTTAATTTTTTTTAATCGATTCCCAGCCCTAATTTATATATAAATATATATTGTCACGTGTAAGTGCATGTTTGGACTTTCAGTTTGTGTTTTGATTTGTTCCTGTTTTCCTTTGTTCTTTTCCCGCCACTCCTTCGTTTCCATGGTTACTGTCATTATCAGTTCAGTTGTATCACCTGTTTAGTCATCATCGTCATCTGTATCACCTGTGTTCTGTTAATCAGTGTAATCTGTGTTTGTATTTAAGTTCTGCCAGTCTTCGTCCGATCTCTGTTTTATTTAGTGTGTGTTGCTACCTGTTCTGCTGACCTGTTTAATTAAAGTAAACCTTCGTTTTGAATATACATCCTTGTCTCCGTCTGCCTTCCTTCAACCCACCGTGACATAATCGTGTGACAATTATTTGATCCCCTGATGATTTTGTAAATTGGTCCACTTACAAAGAAATTAAGGGTCTATAATTTTTATGGTAGGTTTATTTAATGGATATAAACAGAATATCAACCAAAACATCCAGAAAAAAAAAAAAAAAAAAAAACACATTAATTGATTAGCATTTGATCAAGTGAAATTAGTATTTGATCCCCTACTAACCAGCAAGAATTCTGCCTTCCACAGATTGGTTATGTGCCCATGTGAAACACAGATCAGTCCTTTCACTTTAATAAAGTAATGTCAGCTGGTTATGTGTATAAAAGACACCTGTCCACAGAATCTGTATCTTCCATTCCAACCTCTCCACCACCATGGACAAGACCAAAGAGCTGTCGAAGGACATCAGAGACAAGATTGTAGACCTGCACAAAGCTGGAATGGGCTACAAGACCATCAGCAAGAAGCTTGGTGAAAAGGAGACAACTGTTGGTGCCATTATTCAGAAATGGAAGAAATACAAAATACCCATCAATTGCCCTCGGTCTGGAGCTCCATGCAAGAGTAAGGATAAGGATGGGGTAAGGATGATCATGAGAAAGGTGAGGGATCAGCCCAGAACTACACGGGAGGAGCTTGTTAATGATCTCAAGGCAGTTGGAACCACAGTCACCAAGCAAACCATTGGTAACACACTATGTTGCAATGGATTGAAATCCTGCAGCTCCCACTGCACATGTATATGCCCGTCTGAAGTTTGCCAGTGAACATCTAATGATTCAGAGAAGGCTTGGGAGAAAGTGCTGTGGTCAGAGACCAAAATTGAGCTTTTTGGCATCAACTCAACATATTTGGAGGAAGAGAAATGCTGACAATGTACCCAAGAACACCATCCCTACAGTCAAGCACGAAGGTGGAAACATTATACTCTGGGGCTGTTTCTCTGCTAAGGGTACAGGACGACTTCACCGTATTGAGGGGCTGATGGACGGGGCCATGCACCATAAAATCTAAAAGAACCTCCTTCCCTCAAAAAATATTGACCCTTCATTTCTTTGTAAGAGGGCAAACTTACAAAATCAGCAGGGGATCAAATAAATATTTATTTATTTATTTATCAATCAGCACTCGTTCATGAAATGCTCTGCACCAGGGAGAGCTTGATCTTTTCCCAGTTGACCTGAAGACCCAAACAGCTGAGTTGTCTGAGCACCAGTTCCCTGTGTGCAGTGTGCACACACCAAATCTTGAGTGAGCCAGGATTATACAGTCGAGATATCTGAGAATGCAAATGCCCACTTCTCTTAATGGTGCAATGGCCACCCCTAGACTTTCATGAAGGCGCAAGGTGACAGGGACAGCCAGAAAGGGAGGACCATGTACTGGTACGCCTGACCCTCGAAAGCAAACCAAAGAAACAGTCAGTGTCGAGGGCAAAATCAAGACATGGAAGTATTCATCCTTCAAGACTATCGCTGCGAACCAATCCTGTTGACAAACACATGTCAGAATACGTTTATGTGTTAACATCTTGAACGGTAGCTTGTGCTGGTCCCGATTTAAAAGTCGTAGGTCCTTTCTTTGGTATGATGAAGTAAGAGCTGCAGGAACACTTCTTCATCTCGGCTGGAGGGACAATCTCTATTGCTACTTTACCAATAAGGCTTCAATTTCCGCACGCAGGACAGGGGCGTCTTTGCCTGCCACTGAGGTAAAGAGAACGCTGCTGAACCTGGACAGGCACCTGGCAAACTGAATCACGTAGCCAAGTCTGACTGTCCTGATGAGCCAGCTTGAAGGGTTGGGAAGTGCTATCCAGGCCTCCAAACTCTGCACGAGCAGCACTAGAGAACTAATCGTTTTCGACATACCTGCAGTGAAGCGCTGAAGCGGAAGATTGGCCTTAATGTTGGTAAGCCACGCGTCCCAATCCTGTGGCTGTGGGTGTACTGGAACATTGGAACCAGCTTGTGACAGTTCAGGAAGATATGTGTCTTCTGAACATGCCACACTGTGTGCAGGGCTTTGTGTGAGTCGTGTCTGAACATGAGGAGCCAGCAAGTCCTAGTCCATCATGTCTGGGCTGCAAACTATGTGACCCAGAGAATGAGGAAGTTGCTCTTTCTTTGAAAATGTGCCACTTGGGCGAGCGGCAGGGAAAAAAGAAAATGAAAAAGATTCTCCAACAGGCCCTTTACCGGGGGAAGGAGCGGTGCGTTCACCACCTCCTGGGAAAGAGCAGCTCCTCTCACCTCTGAGGAGCCTGTCTTAGGGAGACTTCGAAACGTTCTTAGGATTCTTAGGGCTCACCTGACGAGCAAGCTGCATCCCCTTCCTGCGGGCAGTTTGACACTGTGGCCGGACTGTGGGCTCAGGCTGCAGCAGATCTGTTCCTGCATCAATTCCTGGCCCCTTGTCCAGCTCTTTTAGAGCTTTGGCCTGATGAACCTGCAGGATGGCCATGACATGCAGGGTGAAGGCGACCTGTCCAGCAGCACTGTAAGCCTTCACCGTTAGAGACAAAGTGAACTTACAAGCCCTGGATGGGAGTCTGGGACAATTCCGCCTGGTAGCTGCGTTTTGTGGGCATAAATGTGCCGCAACCGCACGCTCCACCTGTGGAACGTTAGTATACCCCCTGGCCATCCCACCATTGAGGGTAGTGAGGGTTTAAGAGCTTGTGAAGCAGTACTAGGTAGTGAAAGGTGCCCTCCACAACTTAGTCAGCACTTTATGCACTTCTTGGAAGAAAGGAACTGGGGTCAGGCGCTGCTGTGAGTCACGTTCTGAGCCTAGAAACCAATCATCCATGTCATGTTCTCGCAATGGTCATGTTCTTGCAATGAGGACATGTAACATCCACAAACGCTGTCTCAGCGTGGGTGAGACCCAAACACTTGACACAGTGATCATGACCGTCTGAGGTTGAAAGATATCAACCACATCCAGAAACACACAGGCGTAAACGCTCTCCATCTATGGTTGCTCTTTTAGAGGAAAGTTGCTCTTTTATGTTGCTGAAGTGCCTAGGGGAACTCTCTTTGCACTTATCTGTGCACTGCTTGGAGACAGAACGCTCAAAAGTGTGGTAACACCAGCAACCCACTTCTTCCAGAAGTGAATGAAATGAGCTTGTGTAGTGATGACTCCAAAGAACAAATCTAAATGAGTGTTAAACACCATCTCCCTTTTATACCCTTATGTCTGGGGGAGTGGCATGCAAATTCCACTTGCCGATTCTCATTTGCCTTTTCTCAAAGTATCAGAGGAGTTTGGAGTTCCCAAGTGTGACCATAGTGTCAGTCACCGAAACCACGTCGAAGTGACTCACAGATAGGGAAACTTTGGCTCACCCCTGCCAAAGGGAGGTCACATGTGTTTTTTTCTTAAGAAATGTTTTACTTTATAGTAGGTTATAATAACATCTCAATATAGGTTAACATTGAGAGCCTTCAATGCATCTTCTCCATGAAAGAAAGCAAATGAAGTGAAGCGATTGCTCCCACAAGCTGAATCTGTGCCAGTGTAGACCGATAGATTAGCTAATAAGAATGGCGGGTTATTAATTTCCACTTCTGTCGAAGGCACACCTGTGCTCTTGTCTCTCTCTCTCTCAGGCGTACAAGCTTGGCATTGCCACTGTAAGGGATTATTACAGACATTAAAAGCACATTACATACCCCGCCCTGCCCCTTCCACACACACACATACACAAACTTCATTAGGCCTTGCCCATTAGCTCTCTCTCTCTCTCTCTCTCTCTCTCTCTCTCTCTCTCTCTCTCTCTCTCTCTCTATTTTTCTCTCTGGTGGAAAGCTTGTGCGGAGAGTCATCATTTGCCAAAAAAGCCATTAAAAAAAAACATAATTACAGAGAGAAAGCAGGAAGAAAATCAAAGAGATTGGCCCTCTTCTGAGAGAGAGACCTCCATTCTGACATTCCCATTGAAAAGATAAAAGCTCTTTCCAATCTAACATTATATCACACACAATGCATACAAGACCCTATCATCTCTCTCTCTCTCTCTCTCTCTCTCTCTCTCTCTCTCTCTCTCTCTCTCTCTCTCTCTCTCTCTCTCTCTCTCTCTCTCTCTCTCTCTCTCTCTCTCTCTCTCTCTCTCTCTCTCTCTCTCTCCCCTACTGTAATGATAAAACTTACTGCAATGTCAAAAGAAAATTACATGTTATCTACAGTATGTGTGCACTGATTTTTTATTTTATTTTTATTTTTTACTTGGACTTTTGGTATTTATTTTGTTCAATTGGACATACAAAATGAAAAATTGTTTATCACATGAGGCAATATCAGACAATATCATATGAGCAAGAGCGTGATATTGCTTTTATAAATCAGTTTTTTAAACAAGAAGTTGAGTAACTTACATTCCATATATATATTGCAATTAAAATCTGTAACAGTTTAGTGGCAAATGAAAATTGAATATTTCAATATATAATGTAAGTGCTATGGACTGGAAATGTTGAGTGCTATGACTTTTTTATTAATACAGCTATGTCATAAGTTTTCAATCCCTACTAAATACTGCTGTTTTTAAGTAACTTGTTTGTATGGTATGGTACAAAATTGTGTTAAAACACAATTGAGCATTTGGAAACTCTAAAACAAAACTAAATTAGTCAAAAGTCAAAAGAGCTCTCACAAAAGCCATAGAGAACAAATTGTTTTACAAAGTCTATGGCTGCAATAAGATTCCCAAAACACTAAAAGTTCATAGAGAGACAGCTTTAAAATTTGTTGTACCAAAAAACCATTGAGGTGTTTTGAAGAAAAAGCACAATATCATTCTAGGGAATAAAATGTTTAATCAGAGCAAAAAAAAACAAAAAACAAACAACAACTTAATTTACTGACAAAGTCTTGCAAGATGACCTGATGAAAGGAATAAAAAGAACACAAGACACATTTTAGAGTGGCCTTTTATTGTGGCCAGCCTAAGGCACACCTGTGCAATAATCATGCTGTCTAATCAGCATCTTGATATGCCACACCTGTGAGGTGGAGAAGTGCACACTAACACAGATTTAGACAGATTTGTGAACAATATTTGAGAGAAATAGGCCTTTAGTGTACATAGAAAAAGTCTTAGATCTTTAAGTTCAGCTCATGAAAAATGGGGCCAAAAACAAGTGTTGCATTTATAATTTTGTTCAGTATACTTTCTTAGCACATAAATTGGCTAGAAATGATGGCGGTGTTTCGAGCTCTCAAACACTTCCTCCCAGACCTGAGGGGCCATCATGTGCTTGTCCGCACGGACAACACATCTGTGGTCTCTTACATCAACCATCAGGGGGGTCTGAGGTCACGTCACTTATGCAAACTGGCACCATATCCTCCTGTGGGCCTCTCTGAAGGCAGTTTACATCCCGGGGTTTTTAAATAAGGGAGCAGACATCCTGTCGAGGCAGGGGCCGAGGCCCAGGGAATGGAGACTCCACCCCGAGGTGGTGGAGCTCCTATGAAAAACTTTGGTCGAGCGGAAGTAGACCTGTTCGCATCTTAAGAGATGACACACTGTCCACTGTGGTTTTCACTCAGTCAGCCAGCTCCTCTGGGGCTTTTTGTTCAGTGTAGATGGTCCTGCTACAGACCTTGCGCTGAGTGACCACTCATGATCGCCCCCCAACCTGTGAAGGAAGCATCTGTCGTTAGCATTACGCGACGACAAAAAGCCCCCAACACTGGGCCTTGGGCGAGGAACCAAGGTTTCTTCCACATTACTAAGACACGTAGGCATCGCCGTGTGACCTTGATCATGTGAAACAGATTTCCCCTCGGAGAAAACCTCTTGGTTCTGCGCCACCACTGCAAGGGCCTCATGTACAGGAGGCCAAAAGTTATTACGTTGGATGCAGTTGCCATGAGACCCACCAGTCTGAAACTGTTTTACAGTGAGTGACTGGCCTAGTTTTACCTAGGCCGAGGGGAAGAACCCGATATTGGTACACCTGGCCCCGAAAGCGAACTTCAGGGACTTCCTGTGATGAGGATGGATGGCTACATGGATGGACGCGTCCTTCAAATCTATCGTGACAAATCAGTCCTCGGACTGAATCTGTGACACAATCTGTTTTAATGTAAGCCTCCATCCTTCCTTGGAACAGTGAAGTAATGGCTGTAAACCACTGACTCCCTGCTGGGAGGAGGAATCCTTTCTATAGCCTCCTTTCACAGAATAATCTGTACTTCTTACTCCATAACCAGAGCCTGCTCGGGATCCACCACCGTAGGGAGGACCCCTAGAAATATGGGGGGAAGAACCGAACTGAATTCTGTAACCCTTTCTATAGTGAGCAGGAACCAATGAGATATATTTGGCAGTAGCTTCCACGCTGCAAGAAAATCTACTAAGGGGACCAGTCTCTCGAGACTGGCCTCTTGTATTGGTCGAACAGCCACTTTGGTGCCCTGTAACGGCGAACCGGCAGGGAAAAACCAAACTGACTGTTCTACGACCCTCGGAGGAGGATCGTTGAGAAATGCAGGCTCCTCGGCGCCGTGATGCGGCGAACCGGCAGGGAACAACCAAACTGACTGCTTTACGACCCTCCTAGATGGATCGTTCGGGAACGCTGACACCTCGGTGCCCTCGGTGAACCGGCAGGGAACAACTGAACTGGCAGAGCTGCGACCCTCCTCAGAGAGTCGCTTCCCAGAGGGCGCTGAGGAGAAACGGGCACCGTATTTTGATGAGGTGGAAACCGTTTCTCCCCGGAGGGGACTGCCCTCAGAAGTCTGACGGCCTCAGCGTCAGGACTTCATCTTAGTAGAAGCCTTCTTCGATAAAACGACTGTCCTCAGATCTGTCTTATCCTAAGACGACTACGGCTGAGACTACTAAAGGAACCAGCCTCTCGAGACTGGTCTCTAGTATACCGTGAGAAGCCAATCCAGCATCCTGAAACGGATGACTGACAGGAAATAACAGAACTGTCCCCTCTTAAACCCTCCTTCTGCGAGTCAGACACTGAGACTAGAACTCGCTGGAGGGCACCGAAGGGAGATGGGCACCATATAATGAGGTGTTATCCATTCCCCCCACCCCCACCCCCCGGAAATTCACCATTTATTTCCTCAGAATTAAATGACTCCTCAAAGATCAGGTGAGTACATATTTAATTTTCTCAATTAAATACAGCCAAATATCAACCAGACAAGTAGAAACTGACAGCCTGAAAGGCTGAATATAGTGTATTGATATAGACTTAATATTATAATCTTAAACAATAAAGAATACATCATTAGTTTGCACACAATCATAAGAGAACGAGAGAATAAGGTAAATGCGAGATCCGAGCCAAATAATCTTTATTGACCTTCTTCCCTCGAGAAGAAAGCCAACAGGAGCAGAGCTAAAACTCTCGATAGTGCATATGTTAAAAGGTTCTGCACAAAAGCACCTTCAGTGCTCGGACCCCTAAAAATAATAAAGTCGATAGCTGTGGTCACAATTCACTTTCATTGTATAAAAATTAGCAGCTTTCAGCAATAAATGTTTTCTTTTGTGTTCCACTATTATTTTTTATTATTGTTATTGTTTTAACCATTAAAATAGCATGCATACAAATAGCCATTCAGAACTTGGAAAGAAAGGGTAAAATGCTTCTAAACTCAGCATTTTAATTTTTGCAATCATGACATTTTATCTGATAAGAAAATATTCAATGGGGAAAAAATGAGAGCAGTATCTCTATGGATTGAGTTTATGAATATGTGTGATTGAGTAAGACAGAGCAAGAAGGAGAGGAAGTAGGGGTGTGAGAATTGGAAGGGGAATTTTAGGTTACTTTGCAAAAAACGGAGATTCATTGCCTGTGTCTTAATCCCCATTGAGTGAATATAAGAGCTAAAGTTCTTGCAGACTTCTGGCTCATATTTCTTCCCATTGTTGGACTGCATAGAATATGTTTGAGCGAGTATATGGGTCATCCAATAAAACGTGCCTTTTTGATAGTTTTTTTGTACAATTTTAAACATTCTTTCAGACAAAGAATGTGTTGATGCAAGTGTTTATAAATCACACTAAGCCATCTCAAGTTAATACATTTTAATATATGTGTGGACATAGTTATACCTTCTGAAAGGTAACAGGATTGGTGGTAAAATAAATGGTAACATTTAATTTTCTTTCTTTTTTTACATACGGTATAGTCTGTGAGGAAAATACGTCACAGAAGAGGCTGACAGTCAATCAATCAATCAATCAACCAATCAATATTTTACATTTTTAAACATGCAAGAGAAAAAAAAGACATGTTTTGTAGAGTGACCCATATCCATATGCAAGAATCTGCAAGCGTGGTGGCAGTGTCTGGGTGCAGTTGGTTAGATTTATGATAGATATATACGCATTTTGGACATGGCTCCAGCTCACGCATTGGCTGCTGTGCCGGGTTTTAGTGTATCAGCTGAGCGCTAGCTCTTTGTCTTGTCACCAAGGCAATCAGGAAAATAAGGCACGTTTGATTTACTCTGGCCTGGCTTGGCCACTGGGTCCTCACACCGTGAACACTCCTTGCACTCCTCTTTTTTCTCTCATTTTCCTGTGTGATGGATGACAGAGGATCACTCATTCCTTATAACCTACGGAGAGACTCCATTTATCAAGAGCCTAAGGCCCCGCCCCCAGGTCATAACATAAGCTGTCTTTCATTCTGATAGCCATGGCTAATACATCAGACTCCCTCTATCTCTATCTCTCCCTCTCACACACGTACGATGGGTCAAGCTAATATATCAAGAGATCCACAGGCCGTGGGAGTGCGTTATTTATGATCAGGACTCTGACACGGAAAGCACTAACACAGCAGAGGGAGGGAGGGGTGTGAGCACATGAGAAAGAGACAAAGAGAGATGGATGTTTAAAAGAGATTAGAAGAAGACCATTGGCAAAGCATTTCTGAAAGGGAGCGTGTGAGCGTGGATTATGGGAGATAAGTCTCTAATAAGGTGTTGTTGGATGGAATGTGATCTCCCCAACCAACTACGCATCATGGAAAATTAGCTGGGGTCCAACGGAGAACTCAAAGAAGAATAAGTCTTGTTAAAAATGGATTCCAAATAATGTAGCAAATATATTAAGTAAATTTTAATTACTTTTTCTAAAAGTTTGTTTGGTATAAGTGGGTACACACCTAGACAATTAAAATGTTCTATATAACTTTAAAGGGTTCTGTCAGGTGCTTCATATGTATAAATACATTTTATGAATGAAACATCCTGTAAAAAATATTTTATCACAAAAAAAAAAAAAAAAAAAAAAAACCTGTTAAACATGAAAGTATTATGCAATAATTTAAAACATTTCTCCTTATATTTAGCCTTTTTGGCAGAAAATTATTTAAAATTCTACATATAACTCTCTATGGCAATCTATGCGCTCCTCTGATGTGTAAATTGAATGTCAGAACATATATGCAAGCAACATTTATTTCCACAAAAACTGCATCTAAAAAAAGCAAAAGGGAGACAAAATGAAATTAGTTTCCTTCTGTATAAATAACCAATTATTATCAGAGGTGACCTTTCAAAACGATTAGCTTTCAGCATCACTGTTCAGCATCACTGTTCAGCATAACACAACAGGTGGAGAGAGACAATAAATAAATAAACAGGTGGAGAGAGACTTTCAAATTTAACTAAAATATTGATGGAGTCCAAATTATTGAAGCATCTCAAAACAAGTGAACGACTGTACGACAAGGCCATAAATAATTTTGATGGAGCGGAGGCTGGATTTCCTGTACTTGTAGGTGAGTATATGATTTGATCGACATGTAAAGCAACCAATTACACTTTTTACATGCTGTTTAGGTCTGGGTTGATCTGAAATAGATGATACCACAATAGAGAGCTGCAGGGATTTTGTAGGCTAAAACTCAGAAATAATTTAGCATTTTAGCACTTTTGGTTCTATCATCCGAAGTCCATTTTGGAATCAGGTTTTGGATTATGCCTGAATTATGTCTATGACATAAAATACATCAGTAATACCCCCTTGTGTTTTTTTTTTTTTGTTTGTTTGTTTGTTTGGTTTTTTTGCAAACAAGTGGCTGAATGGGACTACAGTGGTTTTTGGAGACATTAAACCTCATTATGCCGAACAGGTAAACTTGCTTTCACAGTAGTTTGTTTATGGCCCATGTTTAGCTTTTTACTTCAACCAATTGTATTTAGGCTTCAAAATTCATAAAAGTTATGATAATTTGTGAAGATTATCATAAACAAAATGTGTAACAATATAAACTTTTGTTGGTCACAAACATTATTTTCTGCAATTCAAAAGCCAATGGAAAAAAAAAAAAAATCCTTTTGGTTTTGTGGGAACCAGAGTGATGCCAACATCTGAGTTGGTTTACAGAAATGCACCATCTCTGCAGCTCTTTATGTATACCTCTCTATAATAGACTGAATATAAATTTGATAAAAATAATTTAAATAATGTTTTGGCAATTTCTACAAACTTTTTTTTTTTTTGGTCCACATGAGGAAACAAGCTTATAAATCATACAGAATTAGCTTTTTTGAAAATCTAAAAATGGTAGAAAGTTTTTCTATGATGGGCAGGTTTAGGGGTAGGGTTAGTGTTGGCGTATAGAATATACAGTTTGTATAGTATAAAATACATTGCGTATGGAATGTCCCCATAAAACATGGAAACCCAACAAGTGTGTATGTGTATCTGTGTGTTTATTTGTGCTGTACTGACAGCCAGAACCCCGACTGTACAGCTCAGTTTAATTGCCTCAGTTTGACCTTGAAAATTCACAGATCCATCTGGCTTTCACAGTCCACAGAGTCAGGAAGTGCTTCTCGCTCCTGCTCTGTGTTTGGCAGTTACTTAAGCAGAGATGTGTTCCTACAGTACCGAAAGCTACGGAGGCGTGTCTCGTCCTATTCTGCGATTAAGTTTAACACAGAAAACTTTTGCCTCCTGGAAAAGGAATGTAAAATGTTTCCTTTCACTAAGTGAGCGTCTCTTGTTTTTCTCTCTCTCTCTCTAAAATGACGATGCATTTCCTCGAGTTCTTACTCAGCAGGAGGTCGGCAGGATGGTAGCTGAAATCACTCCCTCCGCTTCTCTTTCTGTTGCACGCAGCTGCGCACATCCCTCTCGCACTGTTTTAGTCTTTCATTTCATAATTCATCCCGTTGAGTCACAAACACGCACACATGGGCTAAAGAGCGGGATTGACACAGCAGTCGAGTGCTGAGGTGGGCGGAATTCAGAGCGACTCCATGTAACAGCAAAAACACTCTGCATCCTGTTTTACATGCACTATACGCATCACACACATCTGGGCCCATTCACTACTGACACAATACCTCCAACTCCATTTGACACTCTGAATGGCAACTTGCTAATAGAGAAGTATGAGGAAAGTTGTGAAAGGGGAAACTTTTTGGAGCTGAAATCCAGTGTGTCACCTGGTTTAATTTGGGATGAAGAAAGGAGACATTTGTGTCTCTATCCTCACCATTTCCCTGCTTAATTGGTAGCTCCTACCTGGGGGTAGTGTTGGGATAATCACTCGCACCTTCACGTGACATTTATTATTATCAGAGGAACCAGCTGACTTAAGGTCAGGGGGTTGCTGGTGTGGTAACATATTGTCCAGATATAAGGCCAGATTTGCTATCCAATTTAAACTGGGAAGAAATAGGCACAAGAGGATAATTTATTTCAGCATACTGACTGAAAGTGGAAAGTACAGTGGCCTCGAAAATAGTTTGGACAAGTAAAAAGCCACACTTAAAATGAAGGTCACTGCATTAGATCACAAAAGATAACAAACCAATAACAAAAGCGATCTATCTATCTATCTGTCTGTCTGCCTGTCTGTCCATTCAAAATATTCAAGACAAAACATTTTTATAGTGCATTTCTCAAAACACACGGAGGAGAAAGTGGGAGGAAAGAAAGAGAGAGATGAAGACAGAAAGAATCAATATCAATAATGGGAATCAAAATTGAGAAAGGAAATGGTGTGGACAGAAAGGATAAGGTGCAGCTTCTCTGAGTCTCACTCCCTCTTTTATATTTTAAGGTTAGAATGGGGTCATTTGGAGTTATTTAATTCTATTGTCTGATACATATTAAATACATGTATTCCATTTAAATACACTGAAGTAACATTAACCGTAGACTGTCGTGAAGATTGTATTGAATCACTTCACCACTGCTATCTAGACGCCTGAATAAACTCTTTAAAGGGCCAAACATTTGATCATTTGGTGAGAAAAAATAGATGTTTTTGTACTTTTTTTATTTTTAAATCAAAATTGTTTATGGTCTGCTTTCATTATATTACATTAGGGAAACTTGAATTAAAAGATGTAAATAAGGACAAGTTCCCTTTCGAGGGAACTCGAACTGTGTCGAATGACATTTTGGGGGAATGCCCCTCAGCGTAGCGCCTCTGAAGCATGAATGAAACTAAGCCAATCTTGAGACCAAGTAGTAATAGTAGTAGTAGTAGTAGTAGTAGTAGAGACCATACCCAGCTCTAGAGCTCCCTCCACGAGGAAATTGTACGGCCTAAAATGGAATGTTTTCACAGCATGGTGTGGAGAGCGTGTGGTGAATCCAGTTAACTGCCCGGTGGCTTCAGTGCTGGAGTTCCTCCAAGATCACTTCTTGGCTGGTCTTACCCCGTCCACACTCAAGGTGTACATGGCTGCCATTACGGCTTTCAACGCTCCTCTAGGGGATGGGCCTCGAAGGAGACATCAGTTGGTCGTACGTTTCTTCCGTGGGGCTTGGAGGATGAGACCTGCGGCTCGTACCAGAGTTACCACATGGGACCTAGCAGTGGTTCTCGAAGGGCTGGTCGAGGCCCCCTTCGAACCTCTGGAGTTGGCTGAGGCCAAGAACCTTTCCCTAAAGGTAGCTTTTTTGTTGGTCATTACTTCTCTGAGGAGAGTCGGAGATCTTCAGGTGCTCTCAATATCCCAGGGGTGCCTGGAGTTTGCTCCCGGCAACATTAAAGCTATCCTGCATCCCAGGCCGGGAAATGTGCCCAAGGTGTCATCTAATGTGGCACGGCCTACGATTCTCCAGGCTTTTCATCCTCCACCTCATGTGACGGCAGATGAAAAGAGACTTCATTTGCTCTACCCTGTCAGAGCTCTCAAAATATGTATTCAGAGGTCCTCTTCATGGCGGAAGTCAGACCAGTTGCTAGTGTGTTTCGGGTCGCCCAAGAAAGGGCTTCCCGCATCCAAGCAGACCATTAGCAACTGGATTGTTCAGGCTATCTCCATGGCCTATCAGGTGCGCAGTTTGCCTTCACCTTTGGCTGTGATGGCTCATTCAACCAGAGGCATAGCGTCCTCTAGAGCCCTCCTTTCAGGGGCCCCGATCCAAGAAGTGTGCGATGCAGCAGGATGGGCCACCCCTCATACTTTCATCAGATTTTATAGCTTGGACATTCCATCTACGCCTGGCACCCTTGTGATCTCGTCCTATGTGTGCCTGTGCGCAGCTTCACACTGCGACAGGCAAGCCTCATTGTGGCATAGTGGGTACTCGTTCCCCCAAAGTGTCATTCGAACGTCTCGGGTTACAGTAACCCTTGTTCCCTGAGAAAGGGAACGAGAACTGCGTCCCTTCGCCACGCCTTCCCCTGCCTGGGAGCGACTTGCTTCATCACAGAAGCTGACGTTGTTGTGTGCTGGCGTCCCTTTGTAGCTTCCGTGTATGCCGTCACACGTTACGTCATGACGCAACACCAATCAAGATTGGCTTAGTTTCATTCATGCTTCAGAGGCGCTACGCTGAGGGGCGTTCCCCCAAAATGTCATTCGACGCAGTTCGAGTTCCCTTTCTCAGGGAACAAGGTTTACAGTTGTAACCCGAGACGTTTTCTGAATAAGATTAATACGAATAAAATAAAAAAATAAAATATGACACGGATTTAAAGGGACAGTTTTTTTTTGTGGGGATAGTTCAACAACAACAAAAAAAAAAGAAAATAAATTCTGCCATTATTTACTCACCCTCATGTCCTTACAAACCTGCATGACATTCTTGCTACTGTGAAACACAAATGATGATACTTTGAAGAATGTTGCAACTTTTTTGTCCTCAGAATGAAAATCAGTGGGGTCCAAAACAACACTGAAATTTTTTTAAACATTTTGTTTTGTGTTCCACAGAATAAACAAATGTGACAAATTTGAAATGGCATGAAAGTGAGTTTCTTCCCCCCCCCCCCCCTTTTTTTTTTTTTTTGGTGCATATTTCCAGATTCTCCATCACTCACAAAGATATTTAGCACCTATAGTTAAACTAGTGTGTAGATGTTTGGTGAATAAAATACAGATTTTGCAATGAAATACTGCAAGTGCTACAACTTTTTAGTGAACTGTGGTGTCCAAGAAGGCAAAACTATTTGTGCATTAAAAATACCTTGCAAGATTTTGGGGCCTACAGCAGCAGCTCTGCATCTAAGGGTTAACTCTATTAACTTTCTCTCTGTCTCTTTCATTCCCTTTCTCTCTGGCGGGCTCTCAGTCTCTCATCTCTAATTGAATGCCTCTCCTGACAAATGGGCTGTTGAGGCTACACCTGCAATGCACCATTACATTCTCAATTCTCATCTGACAATGAGTGTGTGTGTGTTTTGTTTGAATGTGTATGTGAAATGCATCATTTCATATCGCAGATCAAAGTATAGTTGTAACAGCTCTTTACTGCTGGTTTCAAATGGTTCGGGTTTGTGCGGTGGGTTATAGAAAGTGTTGTGTGTGTGTTATCCTCAGTGGTAAACTCTTTGAGTGCTGTTCTGACAGTGCTGTGTGTAATAATGGCTTTGAGCCTCATTGTTAATGCTCCTCCTCTCTGTAGCGTGAGACTCACAGACACACACGTGTGACCTCGACTCTCAAATCATTAATTTCCATGTGGAGTGTGCAACACAACTTTAATGCTCCTAAAATGCAACAACAGCACTGGGCTTCTAAGGCATGCCTTGATTTAGCACAAATTACTCTGACATTTTACTCCATCTTCTTGCCATGAAACTACGCAGTCTGGTATTCTGAAATGGAGACAGACTGGACATAATTGGAGCACATATTAAGCATTTCTGTTGGCACAAAATTCCTAATTATACCTGATTCTACTTGTATACATGATACCTGAAGTCAGTATGTTTGTACAATAGTTTAAAGCTTGCAAAAACAGGGTATTATATTCTAAGATTATTTATGCTATCATCACTTAATTGGCTTTTGGCAAAGGTTCCCTGGAAAACCAAACGCCTGCTGGTGTTCTGACCCTTTCCAGCACATTTGTTGACATTTGTGTCCTCTTACCTATTTGAGACTGGCAGAATAGTGTTAGCTATGAAAGCAAACATAGGGGGAAACCCAAAACCTCTTCAGGAGAGAGTGAGAGAGGGAAGAAAGAAAGGATAACTGTGTGTTAGGCAGAGGAGACGTTGGAGGAGAGTAACATCATCAGTTTAACCTATTACCTCAATATGGAATCCCTATCATACATGTCTCTACAAGTCTGTATAAAAATAAAAAAGTATACGTGGTACAAAAAAAAGTAAAAAAGTAAAAAGGTATCATTTGATTAGTGAACACGTTAAAAAGGATGTTAAAAGACAAAACTTGTATCATCTGATTTTGATATATGACAAAAATGTCCAGATTAAAAACATTAAAACTTGCCACTTTCTGACATTCTCATTCTAGAGAGCATCTGATTGGACAAAAATCTGTACTCCAAGATGAGTCATTGATTTTTATTTGTGCATTTTTACTGGAAGAAATATAAATAATGTTTTTAATGTAAATTTTTTGTATCTGCAAATTTTTTTAATCAACATTTAGGAACACTAAAAGCCACAATTTTGGTTTCAATGGTCTTTCATTTGTACCATATCATTTTGAAAATATTATATCAAAGAGCACAGACGTTAAAATAAAATGTTACAATCTTCCACAGGCTATGCTAGAGACATAGACAGAGGACGAGTGTGCCTGAGACACTAATGAAATAATCAAATTTTTATTTTTCAATTTTCCACCATTTGAGTGATCTGCATCCCAGACAGTTTCTGTGTACACAAGTGGCAAACATTAAACTGGAAAATTCCAGGACTGCTTGAATGCACAACTATGTATAAATAGGCCCACAGACTTTAGCTCCCTTTGACAGCAGCAGCACTACACACACTGACACACATGGTTTATGGTGACTTTCCATAGACATAATGATTTGTATACATGTGCAAACTGTATTTTCAATCCCCTAACCCTAACCATTACATAAAACATTCAGCAATTTGACATTTTCAAAAAAGAAAATTTCAACATTTCATGATTTATACAGTAAGCTGTTTTCCTCATGGGGACAGATTTTTTTTTTTTTTTTTTTCATAAATTACTGGTATTACTATCCTTGTGGGGACATGGTCTCCATAATGTAGGGAATGCAGGTACGTGTACATGTAATTTTTTTTTTTAAGCTAATGTCTTGACTGAACTTGAAATGTCAAACTGGCAGCATCTAAAATCTTCCATATTTGTAACAATTCATTATTTAGGTTTGTTAAATGTCATCTGAAAAAGGTTCCTGTGAAGCCTTTTATTTGCACAGTTTCAAATTGTTTGTTGTAATATGTTTTATCGCATATACATGTCATGGAGAACTTTAAAAAAAACAGTATATTGAATACCATCACACACAGATGTCAATACTTGGCACATGCAAACGGCAAGGAACAAAATCATCCTGACATCACAAGACAAGGCGTTACTATGACAACAAAATGTAAATAAAACTGGCAAACAGTCAAACAATGCATCCATATTATCACCCCAGTGTATATTGGGAAGAGTGTGAATGGGACTGAAGCACCATACAGTAATTATAATAATCAAGCAAATCTTAGCAACGTTTACTTGATTTAGGACTCTTTTTTAAAATCATGAAGCAGGCCCTGGCTCAGGAATACAGAAACACAGTTGAAAGGGGTGGAGAGCTGGATGTGTTTTTCATGTTTGCCCACACGTCACGTGGCCAAGAGTCACGACCCACGAGCCACGATATGCAAATGCAATTAGAGCATCTTTATCTCTTCAAAAAGCCATGGATGAGAGAAAGGGAGGGAGGGAGGGAGGAGCGAGGAACTGAGAGAAAGCGAGAGAGAGAGAGAGAGAGAGAGAGAGTCTGACTTGACCTGCCGTAGATCCTCATCGCCTGTCTGAGACTCAAGAGGAGAATACAAATGTTACTACATTAACCCGCTCCCGCAGAGAAACGACAGACAAGAGAGGAGAAGAAAGGCTAGGAAGAAAGGGAGAGAAAATTAGGGAAAAATGGCTTTTCTTTGTAGTAAATCATATCTCAAATGAATGCTAATTTAGAGGAAGTGATAGAAGTGGTAATTGTTCTTTTCAGCCATGGGGGCTCGGGCTCTATAGAGCCGCACCTTTGATGGACTGCCATGTCAGCAGTGAATTGTGGGTACCAAATAGGCTAACCCCAGTGCACTTTGCTTCGTGTTGTGGATTATATGCACGTCTTTGTAAAACAGCAATCGCTTCGGCACCTGTACAAGTTTTTGATAATGAACTTCCAAAAAAGATCTGCAAATCATTGTCACTGGAGATAATTCAGTGGTGCATGTGCTTAAAGCTAAAGCTAAAGCTTAAGCATAGTTTCTATGATTTCTGATTGGATTACATTCACCTGTTGTTCATTTAGTTTACTTGTTTTATCTATGTTATCCCTTAGTTTCCTCAGTTCATTGTTTTGTCATTTCAGTTTGCATGGTTGTAAAATTTCTAAAGATACTCCTAAGTGTTCTCTTTGGATTTATTCATTAAAGACTGTGTATTGTTGTATCACTGTGCGCTCATTATAGCCACATTTCGTTACAATATCCTTGCCATCATGCCTTGACATGATGATAACATAAATGCTTTTGAGAGATGTAAACACTGATAGCAGGCATACAGCAATGCCTCAAGCTCATTGTACTTTAAAGTGAGATAAGATATATCTTTATTCTAAAGAGAGATATTCTTAATTCATCCAGTGTTCCAAGGTAATCTAATGTTTATCATTAACTCCTCTACATCAGTGCTAATTCAGCTCACACTTAGCCCTGTTAATGAACATTAGCCATGCTAACATTACTGTTATATTACTGTTCTGTGAATTATTCTTTCATCTTATCTCATTTTACTAATTATATATCATTTTTATAAACAAGCTAATATGAAGACAATTAAATGCTTCATAGACTTCTCATGAGAGTTTAATTTTAATTTAATATACTAAATAAGGATTGGTAATCAAGAACTGGGTCAATTAAAAAAAAATATTGAAAAATATTACTGAAATCTAATTATTTTCATAACTTCTGGCTTTGTTAAAGGTTCTTGGATGTCTAACTTCTTCCACCAATGAGAATAGAATACTGTACTAAAATACTATAATACTATAATTATTTATACAATATTAAAGGGACAATAATATAGTGTTTCCTGCATTGCTTTATCTCCAAAAAGCAATGTTTTAGTTAAGATGTTGCAGTCTGAATTGAACACAAAAGAAAGAAATAACAAAATACAACCATAATTCATAAATGTATGACTCATTTAAACAATTGAAATGATATCAAATGGCTCACTTAATTCTGTCAGAGCAGTTGTGGAATTGACATCTCATTGACTCACTGAACTACAAGACAGTTCTATTAGCATATCTCAGGGATTCCAAATATTTTTTGTCACCCGAAACACATTCACTTGGCTGATTTAGGTTAATATTTCAATGCAACACATTCACATGTTCACGGTTCTCTGATGTTGGTTAATGGTGTAATGACATACATGTAAACAAATAAAACATTATTTTACTTTTTTAATTAATTAATGCATTTTTATTATTTTAGTAATTATTTCAAATCTTTACATTAATTCATAAAACCCCTGCAGTTCCTCAATGAACCCCAAGGAGAGCCAATGATCTTTGATTTTGCTGTAACAAATTTGTCTTTAAAACATTTCAAAACAAAGTCTGCTTCAGGTTGAGCAGCTGACTTTATTGCTTCCACAAAAGTATTACACATTTGTTAATGGGATCATGAAGGAATCAGAATTCAAATCCCCCCAAAAAAGATGGTCTTTAAAAATCCCAAATTAGGTCACATAACTCAAAACATCCTAATATAAATCATTCTTTCCAGAACATTCTCAGATTCACCCCATACAACTTTCATTTCATGGACGAGGCAGATTTGCTCGTTTATACATGCAGAGCAGGCACCACATCAATAGAGCATTGGAAAAGACACATTTTGTAATTTCCTTACTCTCATTTGCTCTGTAAATATTGATGGTTTTCTTTATTACTCCAGTGTTTGAGGAGAACTGGTGCCTCATCATTTTTTTGTGGATTGATTTTGCATTTGCAGGGATACAAGAGGTTTACAGTGTGAATGAATGTTCTTGAATGAATGCATTTTGTATCCTTCTCATCCTCCTTTCCCAGGAGGAATGGAGAAGAGAAGATGTTGCCAAACAAACCCCAGCTGTCCAGAGGTGTCATGGATGTTTTCAGGCTGGAGGGTTGGAATGCTCAAGTAGGCCTGCATTGACCAGTTGAGAAATCAATCACAGATTCATTATTATTAACACACATTTGTTTGAAAGACAAATGAAGAACCGAGGAGGGGATGAGTCTGAGATATTCGAGCCTGGTATGTAGTCAAACTCAAAGCCAAATCTAGGGACACTCCCTTGGGATCTGCTGTTTTTCAAGGTAACTCTGTGAATGTACACTGACCTCAACCTTGTGAAATCTCTGCAGCTCACCGCCTCCTTGTTAACCCGGAGTTCACCGCCCGAAAGTTCACAGGATCCATTTTTATAGCTCATCTTAAATCTGTACAGTTTGTCTTCCTTAATGCTCGGCTCAGTGAGGACTTAATCGTGCTTGCACTCAATGGAACAGTCACGAACACTAACCGTGACAAACAAGATGTCCTGCCAAGCATTTGACCCTAAATTTGACAGAAAACAGAGCTGCATGGGACTTTCATAGTCATAAACTTGAGTTTTTTGCACAATTAGATAAACAATCGAGGTGAGGCCAGATACGCAGATATCCACGTACACACTGAGATTAAATTATCCAGAACATCTCCTTCATCCGCTTCATTATTCACACATACTTCACATACATCTTTGGTACACTCTCCAAAAAAATCCCTTTCAGGAGGAACGGAAAAGAACGGAAGTGGTTGCTAGGAGACCTTTTGGTGAATGGAGTGTAGCTTTAGTGCACTAGGAGATGCAGCCGTAGCCTGTAGGTAGCGAGGGATTTAAGGAGATTTAAGCGGAGAGAGGGAAGCTGGGGGTGCGATAAGGGAGGGAAAAAGACCTGGTCTTAACACAGAAAAGAACAGGGATTGAGTCAAAGAAAAAGCATGTCAACTCAATTCATCCCCAATGAGCGTTAGGGTGTTTTCTGTACTCCCAGCGTGAGTGTAACATGGGCCCGACAGACGACTTATTCAAAGCATGCACAGCAGACACAGAAAGCTTTAAAATAATTACAGCCATAATAGCAGAATTCATTGTCCTTACAGCACAGCCGCTGAGAATAAGGAACGTCAAAGGCAGGCGATCGCTCGGTTGAACTCGTGGCCTCGTAACAAATTCTGTTGGCATAAGAAGCGCAGGGGGATGCCGGGGGGCTACGCCAAAGGAGCACAAATGCACTTATCATCTGAGTGTTCATCTCATTTTATACCCTGTGCTTGTATTCACAACCTGTGTGAATTAAATTTCTAGTAGAAAAGCCAGAGGAAGTAATCGTGGCCACAAAGTCAATCTAATCACTCGCAGATTGCATTAGCATTCCTCCGCTGGTAATTACAGGCAAATATATCATATGACGGAAATCAGATAACATGGGCAAGCTGGGCGTTTGAAGCTTACATTGAGATATAAATGATTGCAGAACAGAACCTGTGTTGTGATGAAAAAGGCACACTCTTGTCGCAGTCACTTACTGCAGATGTGTATGGCTAGTGTGATAAGGATACCAATTATATCTACATTTTATTTGACATTTTTGCTAATTTAATGCATCAATTTGATGTGAATAGCTGTGATAACGCAATACAAATAACACAATTTATCATGCCTCCTGACCCATATGTAAATGCCATAATAAGGGGTTTCCTATCATCCTGGTAATTCAAGCTTTAAAAGCCATTTTCATATTTTGAGGTGATGTGCCTGGCAACAAAGTGGAACAGACTGGGGTCTCAAGATGTGTTTTTAACAGCTGAACTGCTTTTAACTTGGCATATCATCCTAAAACATGGCAGTCATCACATGGGACGTAACAGTCAAAGATGTCAGCTAATTCACGTGCACATAGAAAAACAAGTTTAAAAAAGGTGCAAACTGATGCAAGAATGTAGTCTACATCAAATGCAAAATGGAGTTGCATATGTTCATATATGCTCATGTTTAATTATATAGAAATAAAACAAACCATATATTGACTTCTACAGCCACTTTTTGTCATACAATGCTTTCATTTTCCATAATAATGTAATATCTTTGAATCTTAATTTGGCAGCTATGTGCAATTACAGGAATATTCTGGGTTCTGTACATGTTGAGCTCAGTCAAACGCATTGTAGCATAATATTGTGTCACGTGGGGCGGCTCAGACAGCTGAAATGAACAGAAAAAGGTCATTCATAAGGCGAGAGGTAATCTGTACCTACACTTCACATTTTAACACAGACCTTGAGCTTAGCGTTCATTAGCATGACATTTGAAACAGGAACCTCTCCCTCCAATTTCACTAAACAAGACAGGCAGAAAGACATTTGACCTCTTTAAACACCAGCTATCACAAGACATACTTTGTAATATCACAAAAAAGAGGAAGAAATGAACTTGAAGAAATTAAATAAAATGGAAAATGTTATACAGCACATAGCTTTTGAATTTAAAGCTCAGACAGAAAAGAAGATCTAGAGACTAAAATGATCTACTCTAGTGTGTTTGAATAACATAAAAGAAAATCAGTACAATTATTCGGGCTCAGTTCAGGGCGGTCTGGCCTTCAGCTCAGGTGCTGTAGTGCTTAACGTCATTTGTCAAATGATGGAATACATGTTTCATTAAATATCATCTCAATCCAATCAATTATGCTTTAATTCATGGGTAGAATGGGAGTCTCTCGCTCCACATAGCGGTTAATTTCTAATCGAGGTCTAATTGTTTTTACACAGCCAATCAAGAAGGTATGTGTCACTCACTTTGCCTCACAGTCTAATTATATGGTTTGGGACATTTCTAGTTATGTTATGTTTTTTGTTTTGTTTTGTTTTTTACCAAACTAGATTTGCATTTTATGCATTTGGACACTTTTTTCCAAAGCAACTTGCGTATATATTTTATCAGTTCATGCATTTCATCTATCTAACCCCTGACTTGGCGTTGATATAAGCTCAATGCAAATTCATGTTTCCTGCTTAAAACACAAACAAACAAACACACACCTTAAACCAACTTAGGCTGTTGATAAAACTCCCAACTTGATAAAAGAGGTGTGTTGTTGATTTTACAGGGGTTTTGGGCACTTTTCAGCTGGTCACGCTGGGAGACAAGCTGGCCGCCCAGCTAAACCAGCTAAACACCAGCTTGGCCAAGCTGAGAATATAGCTAGACCAGCTTGAATACGTTTGGAGACTCATTTAGACCAGCTACGACTAGTTTAACTTCTTTTTTTTTTTTCTTTTTTTTTTTTTCAGAAGAGTATTTTGGCAAGTTCTGTGGAGACCGGATTGTCCTAGACAAACACTTTATTGCTTTGTATTAAAGAGCAGAAAAGAAGGGACAAAGTAAATATGTGTGATATGAGTGATAACCTGGTATAAGGACTATAGATGTGCTTGTTCTCTCTGACATCTTATGAAATCCTAGTTGACATCTGATTGGATCAGCTGGTGTCGGACTTCTCACTTCCGCAGGGGGGATATTTACTGTCCTCCTGTCAGTCAAATCACCACATGCACGTGTGCACACCAAGCACACTGATATATAGCCAGTTTAGGTCAACTTTTTCTTCATACATTCACCTTCACTCATACCGGTTTCATTTACAATGGTGTCTGCTTCCTCCACTGTAAAATTTCTCACTCGGCACTAAATTTTCAGGATGGCATGCGGACATTTATTGCTTCTATGGGAGGAAACGAACAGATATCAAACCAGCGTGGCTATCAGCTTCTAAGACTTGCAAATAGATACATTAATGCGCTGGAAAGTGCAGGGCTATTTGCATTTAGATTTATCTTTCATTTTCATTGATCAACATTTTTCGCCTGTCTACTCGTTTGCGAGGTGAGGCGGTGAAATCGATGTGTGTGTGTGTGTGTGTGTTTTTAGCAGCTTGTCTAGTAGGACTGCCAGACATGTTTAGATGTTTTACTGTAGAGAACCTGGACAAAGTGCACCGGTAAATCTGCCAATGGGGTGGAAGTATTTTTATGCTCACAAGATTCTCCTCTCTTGATTCTTGACAATGACAGCAATGGACTGAAAAAAAGACTTCATGATGTACTATGTCATTTCAGTGATGGATGAGATGTCCCTCTAAAAAAAAACAAAAAAACAATGAAACAAACTGATGAAAAAAATTTGCACACGGGACTGAATTGATGTTGGACTGGCTTGTTTCAGAAGTTGTAAATCAAACTGAATTGCTAATGTCTTTCTCTTAATAACCCACAACATGTGGTACATTTGAACATGAAATCTACTATGCATATTTGTTTCAGAACTCTTTCCACTACATGTGTGACAATCATATAAATACAGAAAATGCACAAATTAAATAGATAGTTCACCTAAATATTAAAATTATTCACCCTCATTTCATTTCAAACCTGTATGACTTCCTTTCTACTTTGTAACAAGCAATACAATATTTTGAAATTTCTTTTTTTGTTTGTCCACATATTGAAAGTCAGTGGGGTCCAATTGTGGTTTGGAACCACTGAATTTACTTTCATTTTGTGTTCTGCAGAAGAAAGAAAACAGGTTCAGAACAACATGAGGGTAAGTAAAAGATGACATCATTTTCACTTTCTATGACTTTCTGTCACTCATGCAGTGGAATGAGAACTGAAGCATTAGATACATACTCTCTTTAAACATTATGCATTAAAATTGTACTACTCAAGTCACATATTCTTACCTTGATCTTTTAAAATATCATTAATATTTTATTTCATACATACGGAAAGAAATGCAACTGAAAAAATTGGAAAAGCATTACCAAATCTAAAAACTATAAGAAAGGGTTTGCACTTTTCTGATAAACACAGACTTGCTTTTGATGTGACAATTCTGACAACGTGGCGAGTTTTGACATGTATCTTAAATAACGGCTGTTATTTTGAGGTGTATATTAATGTTGTTCTTGTATTCAATTGGCCCAGCTAATGATAGTAATCTGACACATCAGTGCATCAATCCATCTGATTGTTTTTTCTTCAATCTGTGGTCTATTCTGGTGCGCTGTGCCCACATACCACTGTGACACGTGTTAAAAGGCTGTGTGGTAGATGTGCAGCTTGAATGAGTGTAAGAGGGCTATTGTGCAGTGGACTAAATGCTTCTATTCTACTGGCTGTGGTTTATGGCGTAATAGTAGACAAGGTCACATACTGGGCGTACGGAACGGCTCACTTTATTGGCAGGGCGGAAGAAACGAGTGGAGTTTGTCTCACACATAGATGCTCCCCAGCCATGTGTGTGACCCTTAGACAGTGACACGCAGAACTAGACTTCGCTGAGAGAGTATCATGGGTCAATGAGCCCAAAGGCAGGTCACTCAGACACACACTTTGGCACAAACCTATAGACAGACACACACACACAAATACCTGAGCGTGCACAGAGAAACAAACTCTCCTACCTCTGTTTTCCAATCTCTCTCAGTCTTTTGTTCCTTTTTTTCTCTCTCAGTCAGCAGTTTTCTATCAGTGCCTTCTTAATGCATGTGGGAGGTCATCACAGTTATAGTAGGAAATGTTTTAAGTGAGTTTATGCAATTAAGGAAATAGCAGGTTCACAGGGATTACAAACTGCAACTGGTCTGCTGAGTGTAAAATAGACTGTCTAGACTGTCAGCAGCTCACTTGTGGAGGATTATTTTACACTGGAATATATTGTTTAGGACTGTCAATCAAATTAAAATGTAAGCAAATCAATTACATGATATGCAGATTAAATAATTAAATTAAAGATTTAGCTGCTGCATTACGTCTGTTTTCTGCATCCTGTGTCATGAGTGCTGTCTTTCTTTTTTTTTGTGCTAAATTAACATGTTAAATTGAGAAGCCTAATTGAGTTATAAATGATTTATTTTTAGGAAAGAACACAAGAGTAAACAGACCTCTGAATTACTTGTGCTGTCTAAGATTAAAAAGTGGTTTGTTATTCAAGAGTTCAAACATCATTATTGTTTTTTATTCATATTTAAAAATGTCATTCTCCCTGTAGATCTCTATTTATTTCCTCCTCTGATATCCCAGCTCTGGAACGACTTACGGTATGTTATTATATGACAGTAATTATCTGTTAAACTTTTAAAAATAATAATAATAACTGCAGTGTTTACTGTTCGTCTAATCACCAATTCTCTCTGAACCACTGGAGCAGTAACAGTTTTGAATTTAGAGTGTACTCCTTTGCCTGCATGCATTAGATAACCTTATGTGGTGTAGTAAATTATGCCTTTAAAGCCATAAAGTTGAGCAGGCGAAAAGTTGGGAGCAGGCGATGGACTTGTTGAACGAACCATGATTACTAAATCAATCAATACAGCAATTTAGCAGTCATCCTCAACCAGAGCAAGGTCAAATGCATGGCCTCCATGCTTCAGCTAAACCTACTCGGGAAAATATCCTTAGGTTTGGTTTATTTTCTTTTTTTTACCCCAGAGAGGGCAGCAATCGAAGATATTGCACATACACGGAAGAAAGGCAGCATCCTCCCCAAACCCATCTCCTCTCCTCACTTTTTTCCTCTCCAGTGGTAATGGAGCGGCACTTTATTTTGATAAAGACGTCAGGTTGAAACTGACTTAAAGCCTGTCAGCAGTCATAATTGCGGGTCGTTCCTCGGGAAGGCCGGAACAGGACCCTGAGGAGAAAACACAATCAGTTTAAGAGTGCCCTCCTCCCCTTCGCAGCCCGGCACACAGAATTGGATCAGCCCTGCTCCGATCGTTTGTTCCAGCCCCGGCGCCCTGATTGAAAGCCCCTCCGGCTGAGAGGCCAGAGATATGCCAGAGCCGGTCAGCCAGGAAAATACAAGTCAGACAGGCAGTGAGTTACAATGATGCAAGTGTGTCATCAAACTGTCTCTGTGCAATGTGTGATAGAGGCCATAAGGTGTTTTAAAAGCATTTAAACAAACACTTAATACTACATAGGGTTGCTTGACAAATGCAAACACACTATATCATCTTGATGTATCATCATTTTTATTATTATCTTTTAAAGTTCCAAAGCACCACTGTTGTAATGGTTTTTATACTGTACAAACTGTATTTCTGTACAAACTTTTCTATTCCCTAACTCTACCCCTAAACCTACCCATCACAGAAAAATGTCTGCATTTTTCCATTTTCAAATTTAGTATGTTTATTAATCCATATCCCTCGTGGAGACTGCTGGCTGGTCCCCATAATGTAGGTGAGTTCAGGTTTTACTATTCTGTTTACTATCCTAAACTGTGTTCAGTTCACCCAATGATACATATATTTGTGGGCTTATCATTGTTTTATGGGAATTATCTATTCGATCCGGTTCTGACTCTGTGTAGAGGAATTATTATGTTTTCTATTTTAAATACAGGTTATCTGTGCTGGTCCGATTATAGGATGGTCTAGTTGGGCTGATGAGCCCACCTGCTGCACCAGTTGTACTCTTTAAAGGCTGTAAATGGAGATCTGACAAAACTGGCAATGTCTAACGGGTAGTTTTCGGTATCATTGCATTGCATGTCAACATGCCAACTCCCTGCCCTGGCAGAGAGAGCTGGCTAGTGCCACGGTCTTAGCTCTCATCTGGACAGCATCTGTTTTTCATTAGACTGATAGTGTCTGCTGGACTCCACTTAATCTGTCAGTCCATTAAAACCTCCAACCAGAGTTGAGAGGGGATACGGGAGAGGGGGTTATTTGAAAATTACACAACCATGAGATGTTACATATCCTCTCAGTTCTGGTTGATGCTGTTTGTTGGCTTCAGGTGGTTTTGTGTAAGTTAGTAAGCGCGCATGTCATTATTTAGGAAGGTTCGAAGACTACCACACACACATACACATGTGCAGATGTGCCTGAGTCTTCAGGCATTTTGTATGCATCAAACAGCGCCTCTGACCCTCTCATCAGTCAGACCCAAATTAATGAAGTCACTAGCCACTCTCATAAGTGAGAGAACTAATCTTTCTTTTCTCCTCTCCCTCTCTCCTTTTCTCTGATACATGCACAGTCCTTTAGAAAGCAATCTTCAGCTTGGAGTTTCTGAATTAGTGTTACTGCCAATGATTATAAGAAAAAAGTGTGTAGCATCTAATTACATTTTATGTGGGCATCCACGTATCTTAATAAAAGATACGTGGATTAATAAAAGGTTTTATCCCATATCTTACAGATGAAGCTAACAATTTTTACAACATTATCAACTAAGTTTTATAAATAAATAAAAAAAAACATCTTGAAATATTTCATTGTGATGCAAGAACATGTGGTATTTGTTTTATGAGAGCAATTGGTCCTATTTTTCATGCAGTTGCTCATTCATTTGAATGAAGTAAACAATTTTACATAATTCATACATATCTCCTATGATGGGTTGCAAAAAACAGATTTAATATCCTGCATTGTCATTCTTTGAAGAAGCAGCGACCCAACAAAACTTATATAATTAATATAGAACTTATATAATTGTCATGGTTATGTTGTGTTCCATTGTGTTTGTGTTCATGATCCTATGTTTCCTATCAGTTCAGTTCTTGTTTCTATAGTTACTAAATTCTCCTTGTTTGTCACCTAGGTTACCAATTAATCCCACATGTATCTAGTTTAGTTCTCTGTGTACAAGTACTCCCTGTTTTGTCCATTCCTTTGTCGGTTCAAACTCCTTTCTCCGAAATACTGAAGCCTTTATAAAATAATGCAGTGCTTACTGCACGCTACTGGCTGGTCAGTGGGAACTGCATGAACCAATGGCAGAGCCACGTAACTGCGTAAACCAATCGGTGCGAAGCACGCCGAACTGAGCGCAAAGCCTGCCAGAATGGGCGGGGCATCTGCCTATAAAAGTCGCTCAAATTGCCATGGATTCAGGTTTATCGACTGAAGCGACGACTGCTAGTCGTTAGCGCCATAGCGCAGCCGTCTACCCAGTACTCGTTCCCTTATCTCAGGGAGCCAAGTTACGTGAGTAACTGAGCATGTTTTCTTTTGAACCTATTCAGTCACGCCGTGCTATGAAGAGCGCTACCCAAGTTGGGAGGCCACTAAGGGTCCCAAGCTAGAGTTTATTGACATATCTTATAGGGGGCAAGATTCATAACGTGAAGGGCCGGGCTCACCGAGGCCAGCCACAATCATGGTGAAGGGACTTATGTGCTTGAAGTACAGGGCCAACTGTGAAGTGCTGGGCTCATAGAGGCCAGCTCGTCTTCTCCCCACCCTCTTTCGTTCTTATACAGAAAGGATACGTGCCTGCAGAGCAGGGACTTCCAGACTTTAAAATCTAGTAAATGTAGACAGCAAAGACCAGCCTGCCACTCTACAGATATCACCAATGGATACCCCGCTGGACCATGCCCAGGAGGAGGCCATGCCTCTCGTGGACTGAGCCCTTACGCCTATGGGGCACTGCAGGCCCATAGAAACGTAGGCTAAAGCGATAGCATCCACCAACCATCTAGATAGTCTTTGCTTCGTGACCAGAAGCCCTTTGGTGCGGCCACTGAAGCTCACAAAAAGCTGCTCCGACTGCCTGTACTGGGCGGAGCGCTCAGTGTATGTTCTCAGAGCTCTGACTGGGCAGAGCAGGTGCAACTGATGCTCATCCTCCGCGGAGGGGAGGGCAGAGAGTGTGATCACCTGTGCTTTGAACAGGGTTGAAAGCACTTTGGGCACATAGCCGTGCCTTGGTTTGAGGATGACTTTAGAGTCACCCGGGCCAATATCCAGACAGGAAGCGCTTACAGAGAGCGCTTGCAGGTCGTTAACTCGCTTGACTGATGCTAATGCTAGCAGCAGCACAGTTTTCAGCGAAAGTGGCTTTAGATCGAACGGGGGCCCCTTCAGTGCTCGAAGGACCATTGATAGGTCCCAGGAGGGCACCGTAGGGGTCCGTGGGGAGTTAAGCCTCCTGGCTACCTTCAGGAAGCGGACAATCATGTCGTTCCTGCCCACTGACTGGCCAGCCGTCAGTACGTGAAAGGCTGTGATGGCTGCCACATATACTTTAAGCGTGGATGGAGAACGGCCTGCATCCAACAGTTCTTGAAGAAATGAGAGTATCTACGATACCTCACACGAGACTGGGTCCTGGTTTCTGGTTGCGCACCAACTAGAGAACACAGACCACTTAAAGCATAGAGGCACCTGGTAGACGGAGCTCTAGCCTCACTGATAGTACTCATGATGCTCGCTGGAAGGTCCCCGAGCTCCCGTCGAGGGGCCACACATGTAGTGCCCATAGTTTGGGACGGGGGTGCCAGATCGTCCAATTCGCCTGGGAAAGGAGGTCTTTCCTCAGGGGAATTGGCCACGGGGTTGCTGCGAGCAGCTGAATCATCTCAGGGAACCAAGGTTGGGTCCGCCAGACAGGGGCCACTAGTAGGACTACATGTCTGCCTTCCTTGATCCTCTTTAAGACCTGGGGAAGGAGCGAGACCGGAGGAAAAGCATAAAGTAGACGGCTGGGCCAATTGTGGGCCAGCGCGTCTCTGCTCTTTGAGAAAAATGTTGGGCAATGACAGTTGTCTTTGGAGGCGAAGAGGTCGACCTCTGCCCTCCCGAAAACACACCATATCAATTGAATCGTTTGAGGGTGAAGAGTCCATTCTCCGGGGGACACCTGGCCCCTAGACAGCATGTCTGCTCCCTGGTTCAGTCTGCCTGGGACATGCATTGCTCTCAGAGAGCGCAGGTTGCCACTCGCCCATAGGATGAGGTCTCTGGCCAGTTTGTATAGCCATCTCGACCTTAGCACGCCTTGGTGGTTTATGTAGGAAACCTCTGTCGTGTTGTCCGACCGGACCAAGACATGGTGACCCGAGAGACGTGGTAGGAAGGCCTTGAGGGCTAGCACAACTGTGATCATTTCCAGGCAGTTGATGTGCAACCGTGTCTCCGTGCTTGACCAAGAGCTGAAGGCCGGCTCAAGTTGGAGGCAGAGACTCGAGGAAGCAGAGCTGGAGCGTTTAGGCAAAAAGTGTCTCATAGCCTGGGACGCCTTCTGTGCCGTGGTGAAACGCTCTGCAAAGCCGTCCACCGCGGGTGAGACGGGAGAGTCAAGGAAGGCGGTTTTGTCTGCGTCCTTGATCTCAGTCAAATTGAGCCACAGGTGTCGCTCTAACACCACAAGGCTGGCCACGGATCTACCTATGGCCTGGGCGGTGGCTTTAGTAGCGTGCAGGGCCAGGTCTGTGGCGCTGCGGAGGTCGCGGAAAGCTTCTGGGTCGGGACCAGCCTCATCCATGGCACGGAGGAGCTTGGCCTGAAAGACCTGGAGGACCGCCATCGAGTGGAGGGCGAAGCCAGCCTGGCCAGCTGACGTATAGGACCTACCCGCTAAGGCTGAGGTAGTCCTGCAGGGCTTAGACAGGTGGTAAAACCTTGGCTTACTCGAGCGGAAGCAGCCTCTCATAGCCTTTTTCCTCGGCACCGTCAACGATCGAGAGCGCAGATGAGGAAGAGAGACGCAGGCGTGCAGAGCGTGCAGGCTCTTCAGGTGAGGCCCAGTCCAGGCCGAGCTCGCTGACGGCCTTAGTGAGAATGAGAATGAGTTTGGCGTCCACACCAGCCTTGGAGTCGCTGTGGTGCTGAGACGGCGATGGGGCGAGGTCCTCAGCAGAGCCTGACCAATACTCAGCGTCAGAAGCTACCAATGATACTGAGCCATTGCACAGCTCCTCATCAAATCCCCCGAATGAGATGAGACCCCCGGCGTCGAGCGGGGGGTGCTGGTCTGCGTGGAAAAACATCACGGGCGACATCTGTCTCTGAGGAGACGGTGAGGCGCGCGGGATCTGGGCCGGCGTGAGCTCACCTATCTCCCTATACTCAGCCCTCTGACTCCGCCGATTTTTCCGCTGAGGCTCGACAGGAAAAGGGAACGGGATAGCGCGAGGGGTGGGGTCGCGCTCTGAAAAGAGTGCTATCTTTGAGTGGAGAGAGGCGAGCGGCATACTCTCACAGTGAGAGCAGCTGGACTCGCTAAGAGTGGCATCAGCGTGGGCCTTACCCAGGCAGACAACACACTTGCAGTGACCGTTGTCACGCAGTTACGCCGCTCTGCTATTGGTTCGTGCAGTTCCCACTGACCAGCCAATAGCATAAGAGTAAGCCTCAGCACAGCTATGCTGTGCAGTAAGCATTGCGTTATTTTATAAAGGCTTCAGTATTTCGGAGAAAGGAGTTTTCCTCTAGCTAGACGCAGTATGAAAGGGAACCAAACATAATGGAACTGTTTCTAATATAATATAATATAATATAATATAATATAATATAATATAATATAATATAACATAATATAATATAATATAAAGTGGTTTGGAGAATGAATGGATAAATATACTAATATAATTCATATATAAGGGACAAGCAAAGCAAAGCGAAGCAAAACATGTTTAAGCCATTTTTATCCTCATTGCATGTAAGACAGAGTTGTTTTCTAATTGACCTTTCTTCAAGATTTAACCTAAATATTCATGATCATATGATCAGTGGGATGTTATTATTTGCATTTATCACTGTTTTACCCTGCTGTCCATGAACCTATTTGAACCCTATCCCACCAGTTGAAAACCGCAGCTTTAAAACTGGACTATGCATGAGATATTGTTTAAATACAGTTAAAACTTCTTTCCCAAGTTGCCAAATGAGCTTTTCTATTTCCAAATCTCAAGCATGCCCAAGAACAAACGAAAGTTAATCTGTGAGCATTGTCAGGCCAGTACCAAGTGCTACTGAATTCCCTGGCTTGTTTTAACACACTGTCTGGAGAGCAGCTTTCTGATAAGGTTAATGCTAGTCCGTAACCTTAACCACGAGAGTTTCAAAAATCTTTATCCTACAGTGAGTTCTTGTGTGATTCAGAGGGTCATACAAACAGCAAAGACAAAAAGTCAAGGAGCATGTCCCTTCCTCATTCCCTCTTTCTTTCTTTCTTTTCGCTCACTATGTATCTCTCTGTGGCCCCTGACTCAGAGAACAGCTCTAATATAGATTAGTTTGGAAATTCATTACCCTTCCATTATCTCGCACTGAGCACCACGCTGTAATGGCTCCCCAGGGAAATGGAGGACACTGCAAGAGCTAAAGGAAGAAATCTTCAGCAACGAGAGAGAGAGAGAGAGAGAGAGAGAGAGAGAGAGAGAGAGAGAGAGAGAGAGAGAGAGAGAGAGAGAGAGAGAGAGAGAGAGAGAGAGAGCAAGCATGTGACACAACACCTAACATCTGTCTCTGCTACTCAGATCTGGAGGGATGCCATTGTATGCATTTGAATGTTCCTCTCAATCTCTCTATGCAAACAACCATTATATGATAAGAAATTTAACACCTTTTTCCAATTTTTTTCTACCATTAAAGTTCATCCCCAAAAAATAAAATAGTCTCATCATATATAAGTATTCTCTCAATTAATTGTTAATTAAATTTTCATTTAATAATTGATTTTTTTTCACTCACAATAATGATCAAATGGTTCAGAAAGATGTTGTTTATTTATGATGCCTATGATTTGCAGGCATGCATGAATTTTGAAATCATTGTGTGCTTCAAAAAATAGACTACAACAATTTGTCAAATGTGTCAATCAGGTAAACTCATAAGTTAGCAAACTTACATTTCTAAACCAGACTATTCACATTTAAAGCAGACAGGGTTTAGATTAAGCCAGGACTAGGCCTTAGTTCAATTAGGACATTTAAGAAGCTTTTATAAACGTGCCTTAAAAAAACATTACTGGTGAGCATCTTAAGACAAAACAATGGTACTGACAGATATATTAGTGCAAGTTGCTTTCAGTTAAAACAGCTTCAACATCATTTTAGTCTGAGACTAGGCGTAAGCCTTGTCTGTGGAACTGGGCAATAGTGCTTAAACTACTTTTATTTTTTTATTGTGTTGGTAAAAATGTTCTTCCTTTTTTTAGAGCTTGATAGTATGAACCACTGCCCACTTTTGCTGTATGAAAAATAAAAATGTGTACATTCAACACTTTTAGACCTTAAATGTTATTATTAGATGAATATTTTGGGGCTTACTTTGATATTTTGTGTCCATATGTGTACAAACAAGTTGAAAGTGAGAAGTTGTCAAAAGAAGATAGAGTTTTGACACAAATCAGAGCATATTGCAATACTGGTTTAAATCTTTCAATCAAAACAGGCTGACACATACAACAACAGAAGCAGAAGAAAAAAAAGAAAGAAAAACGAGTAGATTAAGTGATGAGACCTTGAAAAAAAGGTTGTATAAATGCATTACATATCGCTGTCTTCTATTCAGAACAAATTCTCAATACAGACAAAATACTGCTTGCAATCACTCGCCGGATTATTATTATTTTATTTTATTTCTTTTAGCTAAGATAACTAAATTGTTGTAGCAATAACCAGGATGTTATACATCAAAATAAAACAGTGCCACAGGCAATGCTAATGCAGTGCTGTTTCATTTAAATAACACCAAAACATCACAGGAACACAAAACAAATAAAAACACCATGTAACTATGTTGGTTTTGTCTCCAAGTGTCTGGTGGATAGAATTATACATTCAGTGTTGATACAGCGACTAGTCTGCAAGCCAGCAAAAGATAAATTCAACACTCAATCAGGATATTATATGGGCCCAAATTCTCCCACCTAACCAGTTACATACCTCTTATGTCACAATTTCACCAAGCTCAGTCTTACAAGGAAATGTCACTATAGCAATGTTTATCCATGCTCAACAAATACATAATTCTGTGGTCTCTTTAAGAGCCTTGGTTACGTTTGGACGCCAGTGTTATCATTAATAATATGTGGCTGGATTATATCTGTTTGAATAAATATTTATGTATGCATGCTTTGAATACAATTGTTTAAATATGTGCCAGCCCAATGAGGTGGGGTCTCATTCCTCCCAAGATTACCTCCTCATTTATTAAATTTTTTTTTATAGTGCCTCTGAAGGCACTATTCTTTGTAAAGCTGCTTTGGAACAATTGTGAAAAGCACTACAGATGGATTAAATTCTTATTCTTCTGAAAGTCTGTGAAAACTGTGATTCAGTTATATTTTTCATGAGAAATGTGAGAATTGCATTAACGTACTGTCAGTTAACCTACCTGTTACATTTCTTAGTAACAGTAAAAAATCAATAATTTTATTCAGCAATGATGCATTAAATTAATAAAAAGTGACTCATTTCTTTTTAGATTATTACAAAATGCTGTTCTTTTAAACATTCTACTCATAAATGAATCCTGAAAAAAACATGCATCACGGTTTCCACAAAAATGTTAAGCAGCACACTTGTTTTCAACATTGATAATAATAAGAATTGTTTCTAAAACACCAAAACAGCACATTAGAATGATTTCTGAAGGATCACGTGACTGGATAACTAGATAATGAAAAAGAAATTACATTTAAAAAATATATTAAAATAGAAAACAGTTATTTTAACTTGGAATAGTATCTAACAAAATTACAGTTTAACTGTATTTTTGATCAAATAAATGTAGCCTTGGAGACCATAAGATACTTATTTTAAAAACCTTTGAAAAGCACATTGCATGATAACATGCATGTTGTATTATGTATACAGGGGGGCATATTTGCCCATGCAATTTACAGAGCAATTTACCATGCATTCATACAGAAGGTCTACTTTAATTAAAAATGTCACCATATAGCCACACATAACATTCAAAGATAACCAATGCTTCAAGAATACCCTGAAACAAGGTAAAAATGACCAATGTGCGTGGATAAATGTCGCTTGAGAGACATTTCCTCATTTCCTCAGTGTGTTATTCATCTAATTTCATATCTCATAACTGAATGATAAGTCCCAAACTTGTTCCTGGAACCCTCTCTGTCCTCTTACAACATTCTTATTATCAGTCTTACATATGTTTAAGCTGTCATTTGACAGTCTGCGCTGATAAAGTCAGTATTACCAATTTGATTCTGGCCCTTTGAGTTTCCATTTTCATCTTTGCTGAACATGTCATGCGTCACAGGTTACACCTCAGCTCGCTAAATTGCTGTGAGACAGGGTACGGAGTACAGACACGCTGCCTAACGCACATGTGAGTTGGCGAGCGCCGGGATTTGAAAGTATAAATTCCTAAGCAGCCCAGAACATTCCAGACAATTAGAGTGGATCAACGCAACGTCTCCCCTCATATTTCACATTAGAGAGTGACAGAGAACAGATATGACTATGTGCTTTCACATAACCGTGTGGATCACATTACAGAGGAAAAAGCAGTCAAGTTGATAAAGTGTTCTCCTGCTCTTCAAAGCATAGACACGGGAGACTGGAGACTTTTTGGCAGTGTTTGAACCACCGAAACCCTTAACATACACCCTCTACAAAGATTCTCTGGTAGTTTTCCTTAATCAAACTGAATCTGATGTTCTAAATGAAAACTTATTGAAAACAACACCGAACCGCTTGCAAAGCTCAGAGACTTTTCAAGCTGGTGCAACCTCCTGCCAGCAGACTTCAGCTCGACACCCACAGAAGCTTTTGACGCTTAAAAGTACCTGCAAAGCACCATGAATTATACAATGCACTTTAACATACTCCTACTAATCTTTTTATGCTTCTGTTAAAGTCTTAGCTGAGATTGATTGAGAAGACAAAGTCCTTCAGCATAATTAAGCAGCTACTTCAAAAAGAAAGAGCAAACCCTGTTTCATGGATACTTTTGAGCACGTACAATTTGAGCTTGTTGGAACGCTTGTAAAAGACCTCATTAACTGTTTTTAATTCATTATTTTTTTTCTTTGATTTTTATATTTCTATCAGACATAGACCTTTGGTCATATATATATATATATATATATATATATATATATATATATATATATATATATATATATATATATATATATATAACAAGTGTAACAAGTAGGATATATATATATATATATATATATATATATATATATATATATATATATATATATATATATATATATATATATATATATATATATGCATGATATATATCCTACTTGTTACACTTTTAATGTTTTGTTTTCTCAGAAATGTTATAATAAATAACCAGGAGTACTGAGCATAAAAAGGTATTACAAATTCCACTGCAAGCCTCAAAGAGTTCATTTTAAGTTTATATTGGCAAACGGCTGCATAAAGAGAACTCTGTCTTTTCAATACAGTCAGACACAACCTTCCCCCAAGAGAGGATCCAAGACGCTTCCAGACTAAAATCAGCTGGATCTGGACGAAAACATATTTCAGTCTTTATCAGCCAGAAGGACTGATGGGAAATGAAAAAATAGAAATACACCACATAAACACATACTGTATGTAACAACCAATAAATGCAATGATAAAAGGAGATGAAATGAAGAAAAACAAGACCTGTCAAGTGTGACAAAGGAAATCAGAGGGATCTGTTTCGGTAGCTATATAGTGAGATCCAAAAATGTGAGACCACTAGCAACACTAGTCATTCTATTTTACATAATTTTGTTAATTAATACAAAATGTTTAATTATAAAATTATTTTATCACTTCAACAATTTAAAAATAAATAATTAAATAAAAAATAAGATGAATTTCAGAAAGTCTTCATTTGGTTTAAACTATTTTGCCTTTCCTTAAATTATCATTTTAATTAAAATAATTTTTTATATTTTTATGAGACAATAATCATTTAAAAATCATTATATATGTATACCCTCCTTTCCGCACTCCAACCATGTTTGTGAGGTCTTTGTCAATAGGAGTAAGAAGATCTTGGCATTGGCATGGGAGCAGCCGTATTATTCACATGCTCTTACCAATGCAATTTCTCAGAGCTTAAGATGAAGATTGCAGCCGTTCTCATTTATAAGCCCACAGGACAGGAGAAAAAAAAAAAAACATCTGCTTGAGAAAGTGAGAAAAAAGACAGTGAGGAACGAAAGAGAGGCAAAAATGCTAGGGAGGGTTGATTAAGAGGTAAAAATTCTCAGCATTATCCATGAGGCCTATCTCTTTATCTCAAGCTCAGTAATTGTAGCTATACCGTATATAGAGGAAGTCAGCACGTTGGGTGCAGAATATCTTGGCCGGGCTCATTGCTATAATAAGAGCATTATGACAATGTTTATACCCTATGTATAATTCATGCGATGGTCTTAACTTCTCCAGGGATACTTTTAGCACAAGTAAAATGGTGTAGCGTGGTTCGGTGGTGCTGAATGAGCCATCTGAGAGCGTAAAGTTCAACATCAACATTGAGAGGAGCAGACTAAAGGAAGCACACAGCAGAGACAATCAGAGCAATGCGTCGCTGAGGATTTAAATATGATAAAACTGAGACATTGGGACTCGTGTGTGTCAGCGCATGTCTAAAGCAGGATTATTGTGCCTGCGAGAGTCTTTACCATTTGCCTGTTGCAGAGGTGATTGAGAGGCTGATACCACCATCACATCAGGCCAGGTGGCATACGTTCACACACAGGAGACGGACCACTGTCGAAGGATTAGTTCTGGAGATATGAATATGCAGTTATGTCTGGAGAAGCCTCAGATTGTCTCTCTGACTCTCTTTTCCCACTTTTCTTCACTCTTGCTGTCCTTCACCTTGCCTGGCTCTGAGCGAGCTTATTACACAACTCATATGCTGCAGATGGGGCACATCTGACATCCCACAAACACTCATAGACACACTGAGAGCATCACCATCACACATGCACACACATATGGGGCATGCAGGGACAGAGCGTGGACCAAGGCAAAGGGTGCGAGTGTGACTGTGTGTGACAGGGTGTGATAGAGATCCGTCACTTCAGTGCAAAAAGCATCCGGAGCTCCCCCTGAGATGAGGTGCTCTGTGACAGGCGCGCACACACACACACAAACACACATGCACACACTTAACCAAGCTGAGTACTTACTATTTTTCCATATGTAATGTGAAGCAAAGGCCTGGAATTCAGTCAAGAATTGAGTATAATTAATTATTAATATAATTAAATGAACAAACTTAAATGAACAGAACTTAAGCCAGACTTAGCCTTTGAATTATTGCTGTGATGTCATGTGAGTGACAGATTGTCCCACCCTCGTGGTCATTATATATATATATATATATATATATATATATATATATATATATATATATATATATATATATATATATAATGACCAATAATAATAATATTCTATAGAATACTAATTTATTAATCCCCAAAGGGAAATTAAAGTGCCCCTATTATAAGTTTCCTAATGTTGTTTTGGAATCTCCTAACACAGGTTTACATGCATCAAAGATCAAAAAACTGTTTAACTTTCCTCATAATATACATTTGCACATCACCAGATTTTCAATATTTCTCAAACGACTCATCAGATGAATCAATCTCTTAAAATCCCTCAACTAAACCGTAAACTAAACACTATAGTGAACAATGACTTTGATTTTACCATATCAATCCGAGCGAGAGTCCAATGATAAAACATTGGAAGATCTAGTCATTCAACCCGAACCTCCATCGCAAGGATGACTCGAGCAGGACGTTTCTCAGTGATACACTACTCAGTTTGAGGCACATTGTGAGATGTTGCAACTGTAATTCCTCACCATCAGCATGAACAAGTGCATGTCGATCAACAAACCGATTATTTTACTTGTAATAATTTATTTACAGACTATTTTTTCTAATATATTGCGGTGAACACGTGGAAACTGTATCAATAACAGTGTAAGTATGCAATGTATACATTAGCCGAGCTCTAGCGTGAATGACTGACATAAACGTTGGTAAAACAGATCTTGCTCCATGCTTAATCTTTCCTCAAAGTAGTGAGAACGACAATCTGCATTAATAGACACAGTTTTAGGTAATAGTGCCCACAACTGATTAGCAGAAGAATTTCAGTAAGACAGTAATAATGTGAGTTAACCAGTTAGCAGGAGACCAACACAATATAAAACTCAAAACTAAGTATTTTTAACACCATCTTTCAAGAGCAAGCGGTTTGCGAATCCTACATTGAACTCGGAGATTTGAGAAGCAGTCGTCAGTAAAATAAAGGGAACACGTCAAAAGTTTAGGATTATACTGCTGTGGTATCATGGTAAAGATGAACTTTAACCACTGATTCTTCACATGCTCGTCCTTGGGCAGTGAAAAAAAAAAAAAAAACTGGCTTTACCTTCACATTGTAGAGCACAGCATCTTCTCGACATGATGCTATCCAGTATCCACAGGAATCAGCTGCTGGTTTGAGGTTCAAGTTTTCCCTGGTGTCTGCGCGCGCAATAAGTGGGCGGGCAATATGCTAATGTTTCGTTTTGACGTCACAACGAAACAGCTTATGAATCGTTTGAAAAACGATTCACTTAATTGACTCAGTGTCGACTCTTACTTTTGAAAGACAATAACTACGGTGCACTTTCAAATTTAAAACTTTGCAGGATGTTTTCATTCACTTAAATCCATAATAGGGGCCCTTTAAGGATTAATAAATAAGTATAATAATAATAATAAAGACTAAAAAAGCAAGGTTGTGGATATGCTATGAAAAGTAAAGTTTTTAGTCTTCAGCTCAATTCAGCTTCTGAACAATTATCTCAAAGGGGAAAAAAACATCTCTAAATAAAAGCTTTGACTTCCTGTAGCTGATTTATTCAAGATGAATTGTCTGAATGTACTGTGCGAGTAACCCTCAACCACTCTTTTACGCAAGTTCATTTGAGGGTTAGGAGTCTATAGCCTGCTTATCCATAGATTTATGCAATTAACTTTGTGTGCAACTAAGTGTTGTGCACTCTGTGTTTGATGTTGCAGCCGTTTAGCACTAAATTTCCCCTCAGGGATCAATAAAATGTAAGCAGGCAGCTCTTTTTTTTTCTTTTTCTTTTTCTTTTTTTAAGCTGATAAAGCTCTGTTCAGTGTTCATTGCTCACACATATGGGTGTTTTCTTCTTAAATGAATGGGTTAAGAATGGAGCTCTGTTTTTACAAGCTGAACTGTGCAATTTCTGTGCCACTAGCATCTCCAAATTTAATTGAGAAATAAGTATTACTTTCAAACAGGTTTCCCGAAAAGTCGCTCTGTCTGACAATAAAAATGGATTGATAGCGGCACAGAGACACATTATTGCACTTTTGGGGGAAATCGCTCCTCAAACAGTATACCTATATATTTATTCTGCATATTAAACTGGGATAGGAGTAAGTATTTTATTAAAAATTACACACTTCGGCCTTCAAACCACTCCTTGTGATTTCCAGAATACTCCCACTCCCTGTCTGAATTCCGCAGACTGCGAGTGTCAAACACACCCCCACACACATACGCCCTACATGATTAAAAATCAGCACCAGCCACTGACCTAACACACACACACACACACACACACACACACACACACACACACACACACACACACACACACACACACACACACACACACACACACACACACACACACACACACACAAGATCAGAAGAGGAGTCACTGTGGACCACAGAAAGCATCCCTCTCATTCCCACACTGATTTGGAGCCCTCATCTTCAAAGCAGTGCCTTAACATTGACTCCCAGAGAGACACCGTGAGAACATCAGACTGAAAACACATCAATTCATCTCTTTGGTTATCAGAGAAGCTACTGCATGATAAATATGACTGGATTCCATTACAGATGCATACAGTGGCCTCAAAAATATTAGGACACTTAAGAAATGTCGAAATTGTATCACATTAGATAAAATATTAAGCTAAGTGCCATCTGCAAACAAATTACAAACATATATATATATATATATATATATATATATATATATATATATATATATATACATACACATACATATACATACACACCTTTTAAAACCTTTTTAAAAAAATATTACCAACCTCTAACTTTTGAACAGCAGTGCATGTTTTATTAATTTTGATCAGTATACTTATTGTTTAATCATTTTCATGTATTATTTTTAAATCATTATTTTCTTCGGATTCTTAAAAAAAATCTCTTTAGGTGCACAAATACTTACCAGCTGTCTCTGGTTTACCAAGCATTTTAACAAATGAAGAATAATTCAAAATAATAACAAATGAAAAACTTTTTTCATAATTAAAATAATAATTACCAAAAAAAAAAAAAAAAAGTGTTCTACATTAATATGAGATTGCATAGATTGTTATAAGGTTGGACTGACCTTTGTGTAAATTTGAACAGTTTTTGCAAATTTGAGTTCAAGAGGAAATAGTGAGGAAGAGAAAGGACTCCAAAAAGACAGACTGACATCTGTTTTTGTGTCTGTCCTGTTTAAAAGGAGGGGAAAAGAGGGGAAGATTCCGCTAATCCCTGTTACCAAATCTCTGACTAGATCGCTCATCAGAAATTAATAACTTTGATCCAAGTCTCCATGGCAACCCTTGGCTGATTTGGGTCTTAATCTCTCTTAATGTTGTGTAATGTGTTTCTTAGGGGTCTAAGCTGTTTTTATAATCTTACACAGTTACACACATAGCCACATATACAGTTGAATGCTTCTAGACTGGTCAGTAATAAACATGACTATGAAAGGTAGTGAATATAAATGGAAATATGGACGATGATGTACTTATAGTAATAAGTTCTTAAGGATTTGCAAAAACAAGGAGGGAAAAGTAACATATTGCATTTAAGCTATTTTTTTTTTAAAGTACAGATTAACCTATAGTGCCGTTTTTAGAACAGATGGAATCTGTTGTGTTGCTCGTGTTTACAGCTGTGACAGTACGCTTAAGAATGTGTAACATCCACGGATATGTAGTGTTAAAGGATTGTCCGGTCTGACACAAGGGTTGATAGACGTAAAACATGCTCAATCTAGTGCTTATGAGTGCATGTTTGTTTGTGTCTTTAAAGTAATCTATAATGACTCCATATGTGTTTTTGTGCTTACTGAGATAATATGGTATAAAGTGCTCTTTATCTCCATGTATCCTTCTGGACACTTTAGCATTTTAATCCGGCTGCATCCAGAATAATATTCCCAGCACTGCTCCTGCTTACTTCGTGAGAGTCCTATTTCTTCTCAGTCGACCAATTCCCTCGTCCTGTGGGAGCAGGGAGAGAGGGATCTTGGTTGAAAGAGGACAGACTGATTTATTTATTGGGTAATTTCAGATATGCTTTGAAAGTTCATCCGAATGATTCATTAGTGACACATGCACAGACTTCCTGAGAAGAAGGTTTCGACTCATTCGCAGGACGTGACAGTTTCACTTTGCTCATAAATGACAATTCCGTCATAATTTATTCACCCTTATGTTGTTTCAAAACTTTATGACTTTGTTCTGTAGAACGCAAAAGGTAAATCCATATGATGAAAATGAACGAGAACTGGAACTGTCAGGATACAAAATGACAAAAAAGCACCTTAAAATGACCATAAAAGTAGTTTTCTGAAGTCATACTCATTTTGTGAGAAAAACATAACAAGGTTTACAGTTGATATTCACTGAAAATCTTGACATCCACTCTAACTCTCCTTGGCACTTTCATGAGTGAAGTTGGAATGCAGATATGTGAATAATTAATCTTAATTAGATCTTTTCATTTAATCAGTTGAACCAGTTCACAAAATCAGGTAACAATTTATTTCAATGGTCCCCCAACAGACATTCCACTAACTTTGCAACAACATGTCAACTTATTCTACTTACCCAAACACCTAACCGTAATCTAACAGTCTACTAACAGTTTACTACAGTCTACTAATACTCTGATGAGAGTTAGTTGACATGTAGTTGCAAAGTTACTAAAAGTTGACCATCGTAATAAAATGTAACCCAAAACCAGTCTGAATTATTCATTTACACTTCAGAATGATTCCAGTTCACAATTCACTGATTAAAATAATATTTGCCGCCAAAAATATCTGGAACTATGGAAGTAAAGAAGTAAATAACTACTTTTTCGCTCACATAAATGTATCGCTTGGCTCAGTGTTGTCATTGTTAATTACAACTAAAACTATTAAAAAAATATTTATGGGTAGCTGAAACAAAGCTGAAATGCACAACAAAAAAATAAACACAAACTAAAATAAAAACTTAAATGATAAAAATAAAATCTAACTGAAAATATGAATGAAAACTATTATAATACTGGACACTGACTGGATTAAAAAAAAAAAAAAAACTTATATAATACATACATAAAACTTATAGAATATTTATATTCCACAAATCATATGGACCACTTTTGTTGTCACTTTGGAATCTGACAGCCCCTGTTCTCAAGTGTGGCACAGGACATTTGTCAAAAACTCACCTTTTGTTTTCGACAAAACAAATAAAGCCATGCAGGTTTGGAGCAAAATGAGGGTAAATGATAGAATTTTCATTTTCCGTGATTGTACCTAAAGAATCAGTAAGGAATAAGAAAGCAAGAGACAGATCACCAGTAAAAGAGAAAGATGATTAGTAAACGTGAGTGAGCTTATAAAACATGCATAAATGCATAATATGCACGCGAACATACATGCAAAAACAGGTGGTGAATGCTTTCTTGCTGTATGAATCTTTAAAAAACCTGAAATTTGTTTGATCGAAGTTGAGGACTCCTGCTGGATATCAAGGCTGTTGTCAAGATAATTACACCAGATCAAAGAAAACAGATGAGAATGAGAACACCAGAAGCCATTGGCAGGCCTTATTCAAGTTCTGAAAGCATCAACAAGTGTCCTTCATTCATATTCTAACTCACAACAGTTTAATTTCAATCTCCCTGTCTAATCCTCTATAGCGCTGATAGCATATATAAGTATAAAACCTTGCTATTATACTTCAGAATTCCACTTCAGAATAATTCAAATGTAGAATTATTTACTTCTCCATTCTGATCTGGTTCATTTTCATGACAGATAAATGAGGGCCCAACACCACAAGAAGTCTGTGGAAGGATATAATCAATGCCTGAGAGAGTAGTGGTGTGTGGGTGAGAGCGTGCTTCATGCACTCAATGCTTTGTAAGGGAGAGGCCATTGGCATGCTGCAGGCTGGCATGTCATGTGCCAAAGCTGACAGACGCTATGAAGAAATCCGCTGCATTGTGTCCTGACTGCAGAGAAGGTCACAGCAGACCTGCAGGACAGATGAATGTTCAAGACCCCATCGCCCCTAGTACCACCCCAGAGCAGGACAGACTGGTCTTCATCAGGCTACCCTATGTTTCAGGATGGTCACTATTAAAATTATTTAATAATATCTATACTAGTGATCTACAGCATACCTATCTCTATATTGCCAATACAGTTAGTTGTCTTTTAAAAAGGACCTATTATGCTTTTATTTTTATTTTATTTTGTTCATTACACTTTCATGTGTGTTGCTGTTTAATCAAGAAAATGTCTGCAAAGTTACAAAGCTACAAAGCACAAAGCCCACTCCAAAGAGAGTTTTTCTCTATATCAGTAAGCACTGTTTCTGAACTCATTTAAATAATCCCCGTCCAAGGCATACGCAAAACAAGGGGGACGAGACCCGGTTGAGTTAGTGTGTTGAAACTCGCAGCTGTGGTAAGGGGCTTGACATTTCCGAAACACACTTGAAGTGGTTGACCAATAACATCACACTGGTCCAGCTGACCAATCAGAGCACACTGTGCTTGCTGGAATGAGAGCCTTCGTAGAACTAAACTGAGCGTACAATGCAACAATGTAAAATATGTGAAAAATAATGTGTTTTTGAACATTCAAGCATGAAAACCTATTTTAGTTGACCATAAAAACAAAATCACGACTGGGCATTAGACTGACTAAAAGGGCATAATATGGCCTATTTAAATCAGGAACCTCATAACTCTCTAATGTGAAAATAAGCATAAAAAGAGTAAAATTAAACTAAGAAAATAAAAAAAATAAAATAAGAAAAATGCATAGCACACATGAATATTCACTAGAAAAATTGTTAGTAAAATGTACAACTTTTTTTTTTTAAATTTCATATAAATATAAAAACATACAAATATAACTTGTCGCAGTGCATTCTGGGATTGCACTGTGGTATCTGTGAAAATGCAATGTAGCATTTTGATTCAGCCCCAAAAAAATAATTAGCAAAAAAAATAAAAAAATAACAGTAGTTAATGCATTAAGTGTTATGATTTAAGCAGTATATATACACACACACACACACACACACACACACACACGCGCATGCACGCACACGCACGCGCATGCACACACCACTGATGGGCAGTAACGCGTTAGAAGTAACGCGTTACTGTAATCCGATTACTTTTTTCAAGTAACGAGTAAAGTAAGGGATTACAATTGCAAAAACAGTAATTAGATTACTGTTACTTCCCCGTAAGCAGGCTGCGTTACTGCGTTATACTGCGAGACTGTCTCGCGACGTGAGCCGTGACTCGTGAGTGACAATGACATGAGCGCCGCGAAGTCAGTGGTAAACACTATGGCAAGCGATCGCGTTCAAAAGTCTTTAAACGAAACGCGTGAATTTTGACGCGTCAACACGCACCGTTTGTCCGTGTTCAGACGTCATGTTTATTCATGAACGATGTCGTAATGGTAAACTGTATGCACGTGCAAACATCAGACGTTATATTTGTTCATGAGGGATAATGCATTGGTACGTTGTGAGTGATGTCAGTTATGTCATGATTTGTCATGCCTTTTTAAGTTGTTCGTTTAACGTTCTTTCCCAAGGTAGAAAAGTCAACAGCTCTTAGAATGGGTCTTTTATTTTAGCAAACTGCCAAAAAACCTTTTCAGACTGTGTGCAGCTGAACCAAGAAAAACTTAAGATTGCATGGAGCTGATAAGCATGAATGGCAGAAGAAAAAGACTGCAATTAAAAAACAAAAAAGAGAAAATTATTTTAATGCAAGCAATAAAAAACTGCACACATCAGCTGTGGAATAAAAGAAAAGAAATGCATGATCAACTAGATTAAGGCAAACTCCTGTCTTAATGTAAACCCTGTCCACCACCCTCAAAGGTTTCACAAAGTTATTCTTGCCACTGTAACTTATGGCTTCCTAAAGACAGGTTTATGGGTAAATAAATGAATAAAAATAAAAAATATATATCAGGGCTCAACATTTAAGCCTTTTCATTTGTCCTTCGGTCGGTCATTCACTTGTCCGAGTAAAAACATTTGTTAGAACAGGAAAAAATGTAGATAAATGTTGTAGGCTAAATATAATTTATTCCGAATCAGTATTCTCATCAGTTCAGTCAGCTTTAACATATATAAATCAGCATATTTATGATATTTTAACCTTTATAAAGGGCATTTTTCCCTAATCGTTTGCTTCATCTTTCATTTAAAATTCTTAAATTTGATCAATAAATTACAATAGAATAAGATGCTAAACGGCTGTTACCAATCAAATAAACTGCATTAAATAATGTAATGAGATTATTTAAAATATGTTTTGAATATACAAATAAGAAATATTATTTGTGCATAGAAATAATATTTATAAACCGCCAGTAGGAGGCGGCAGGCGACCATATTAATGAGTGAGTCATTGATACAATGTGCATAAAGTTAAAATACTGAAACTAATAAAACAAGTTTTAAAAAAGAATGTTTCATTTGATTCAATTTTAGATGATGGAATATGCAGAAAGAATAGAATTAAGCAGAAAGGTCTATTGCTTTATAGCGTATTCATTTCGTGTATCATGTTTTTGAAAAGTAACTAGTAAAGTAACTAGTAAAGTAACTAATTACTTTTGAAAATAAGTAATCAGTAAAGTAACTGGATTACTTTCTTGGAGAAGTAATCAGTAATCAGTAACTAATTACTTTTTCCAAGTAACTTGACCAACACTGGCACACACACTCACTCACACACACACACACACACACACACACACACACACACACACACACACACACACACACACACACACACACACACACACACACACACACACACACACACACATACTCACACTCACACACTCACACACTCACACACACAAAATCAAAAACTTTTTAAATCAAAAACTTAATCTTGGTTTTTGGAATAACCTGCACATCGGGACCCCACATGTGACTTAAAATGCTGTCTAGGTAGAAAGCTCACAAGGTTTTGGAAAACAACTTTAGAATGACAACAGTATTGTAAAGAAAATCACATTAACCAAGTGGTCTTGGCTTCACTTGACACAATCAAGTTTCAGCATAATTGGGGTCTACACACACTCCCTGTATTCAATACCACTGAGGACTCATCAGTACAAAAGTACAGAGGACCCATGTTCCTAATCATATTCATATTCTCATGGGGCTGATTCCACATTCTATTGGTATAAGTTACAAACCCAGTTATAATTGGTTAGAAAGGCACAAACTCGCAACCATAATTACACCCTATAAGACTGGGTATCTAAGATAGCTTTAGTAAGTTTTCAAGAGAGGTTCTGACAGCTCTCAACTCTCAGCTCGCAGATTATTTCCCACGGACTGGCAAACAGCACAACGGTTCAATTTCAGACATTCACATGGATCGGCAGCTTTTTTTCCGAGGCAGAAGAACTGTCATCTCGGTGACTGCAACACCTCAAGTGCCTTATCTAGGATTGAACCTGCATTCCATGAACTTAGATTGAACCCGCAGCATTTGTAAGAGCAGCTCGAACTCACATCCATTAGGATATTTATTCTCTTTCTGTTACAAACTTTACATTTATTGCAAGGACAGTGCCCCGGGGCAAGCAGTAATTAAATTACTCTCAGAGACAACTGTGATAAAGCACAATATCCATGTTATTCACAGAATAAAATAAATACTATTGATCCCTGAGGGAAATTCAGGTGCAAAAGCAAGTCTTTGAGCTATTACTGTACATTCCCACAACCTGCTATTTAAACTTGCAGGGAGAGGTCTTTGGATCGTCTGGAGGTGAAAAGCTTTTCAAAAGCACTGACCAGTTTTGACAGGGAGCAATATTTGTATCACATGCCTGGGTTTGAATCAACAACATTTCCATATAGCAAACCAGCAAACTTTAACTACAAGGATATGTTTTCTTTTGATATCAGACTTAAAATTGTGCCTTGAAGCTACCAGTGTTTAAATAATTATCTGCCATGTGTGAAACAACTGTTTAATTAAGAGATTCTGTATTTTTAAACTCAACTGATATTGCCATTAATGTATGCCATTATCTGTAAGAAAACCAGGCTTGCAAATCTTGCTGATTAAAACTGCTGCTTCTACTGTCTAGCTATCTAAATTAGTGAACTTAAAACACTATTTACTATATTTATGAACCACTTTTTGCTATTGAAGGTGACCCTTAAATTGAGTTTGTGTCACATTTTGTCGATTTGTCAACAAATTTGTCACTAAAATAAGGCCAGGCTTAAAACACTTACACATATGCTCACAAAGAACCAGTGGACCGTTGCTGACCACTGCACTTTTTAAGCTCCCTGTAGTTGTCACCATTGTAAACAATATAATCAGTTACACCTAACAGCATTAAACAGAGAGCAGAGCTGTATGCAAATAAGAGCTAGCCAAGCTTTATTGAGCCTCAGCTATCTCAGCTCTTATTTATATATTCTGTAAATTTCAGCCACTGTGGTGAGAACTGTTATAAGCTCAGATAACAAAAGATAAATCAGATTAGGGAGGATTGTTTTTGCGTATGGTCATTTGGATACAACAAAACAGACGGTCAAACACTTGCTGACAGGGCAGCAAAAAGAAAAGCTCTCATTTAATCTTCAATTAATCCTCAATCTTTAATGTTGTGCTTAAAAAAATGGGATGCCAAAGTTAACGTTAAAGGTGAAGTGTGTACTTTTTCTGAGTTAAAGTAATGTTTGCTTTCTCCAGTTTAATATACAAAGACAGCCATAAGAAATCATTCAACAGTTGTAAACAGATGGTCCCTATAGCGATTTCAGTCCGTTGCTTGTTTGAGAAAAGCTGGACATAGCACCATTAGCTCAACCAATGGCTTGAATTTGGGGCGGGACTATTTGATTTTCCAACCAATGAGTGTTCGAGGAACTTCATCGTTTTTGCAATTCTGTTAGGTGATGCTAAATGCACTTTTTATTATATAGCTGTAAATAATGCAGAAAGACGATTTTAATAGCTACTTTATCAAATCTTATTACAGATCTTACATACTACAGGTCAGAGGCATCATTAATTAAATGTAATTTTTTACTTCTGTTTGTAACTATGTATGTTTTTGTTTGTAGCTATATTGTATGTGTTTTTGTGTTTATCATAAATCACACTAAATGTCCCATATTATACTTTTTACATAGGCTTATATTTATTTATGTTTATTATGTTTATTTAATTATAACTTATATTAATTAAATTAAAAGTAATTACAAACATATTGTTGCTGTTGGGCTGAAAGCTCGTATCTCGTCTTTTTTTCCTAAATCATTATTGGTCACACCCTTTACATCTGTCTGTCGGGTTTGTACATTTTTTAACAATGAAAAGTGTTAAAAAGAGCTTGTGACGAAGCCTCGCAACTCCATTGTCTCCTCAAATTGTCGGTCAAACCTCATAACTCCATCTGCTTCTATCGTTATTCGTTAATGAATTGCTACACGCAGTTTGGTCCATCTCTGCCTCTTTGCAATGCTAGGGTGAATAATTAACTTGTTGATTGAGTAAAAACAGCATTTTCTTTCCTCAAGATGCACTATAAAGGCTAATGTTTTATGTAGTATTTGAGGAGCAGAGAAGAGTGTCTTAGTCTATCTGTCTTCAAGTCATAGCCATTACTGTCTTAAATAGCCTATGCATAGCACTTCATCTTTTATAACGTACTCGGTTACTAACGTAACCTCGGTTCCCTGAGAGTAGGGAACTAGTATTGCGTAGCTATAGGCAGTGGGAAAACTCCTTTTCTCGAGAATATTGAAGCCTTTATTTTAAAAAGCAGTGCAGCTGCACAGCCAGCACAAATGCAGAGCTGACTAGCGTGCTGATTGGCTGCACTGCAGGAACTGCACGAAACCTATGGCGAAGCAGATAGGACGCGCAAACCTATCAGGACGCTTGAATGGGCGTGGCTTAAGCCTATATAAGCAGCTCATTTTGCCATAGAAATCAGGTTAAATCGACTGAAGTCACAGACCTGAAGTGCAGCTCATAGCACGGCTGGCTATGCAATACTCGTTCCCTACTCTCAGGGAACCGAGGTTACATTAGTAACCAAGTACGTTCCCTTTCGAGAACGTTCACTTTGTATTGCGTAGCAATACGCAGTGGGAACCTATTTTAAAATGCTGTGCTATTAAGTGAAGACTTCGCTCTGAACCATTGCCTGGGGCTACGTAGCTCGAGGCTCATAGTAGAACTAAAGTCAGAGTCCAACGGGGACCAGACAGAGTCGGGCCCCGCGAATGGGATACCAGAGGCTTGAGACCCACAGGGGCCAAGACCTCTCAAACAGAAAGCACTCATGCTTGTAGTGCTGGCACCTCTAAGTTATAAAATCTCACAAATGTGGACGGCTAAGACCAGCCTGCCATCGCAGAAATGTCCTCGATTGGTTTTCCACTGGACCAAGCCCATGAAGAAGCCATGCCCCTTGTGGAATGAACTCTAACACCTAAGGGACATTGCAGGCCCATTGAGGCGTAAGCTAGAGAGATAGCGTCCACTATCCATCTTGACCGGAAGCCCTTTGATACGGCCACCAAAGCATACAAAGAGCTGTTCTGACTGTCTGAATGAGGCAGAGCGCTCTAAATAAATTCTGAGAGCCCTAACAGGGCAGAATAGACTCAATTCTCCAATGTCTTCCAGTGAGGGAAGCACCAATAGTGAGATGACCTGGGCTCTGAACGGAGTTGAGAGCACCTTGGGTACATAACCATGTCTTGGTCTGAGGATGATTTGGAGTCATTAGGCACGAACTCAAAACAGGAAGCGTTCATAGAGAGCGCTTGCAAGTAACCCACTCGTTTGACCAATGCTAGCGCTAGTAGAAGTGCGGTCCTAAGTGAAAGAGGCTTTAAGTCAGCCGACTGAAACAGCCCGAAAGGGGGTCTCTGAAGTGCCCTGAGGACCATGGAAAGGTCCCAGGCAGGTAGATCGAGGTGGGTTAAGCCTCCTGGCCCCTTTAAGGAAACGCAAGACCAGGTTGTTCCTTCCTAAGGACTGGCCAGCCACAAGAGCGTGAAAGGCTACTATGGGCGCCACATATACTTGCGTGGAGGGGGAGCATTCCGCGTCCATCAGCTCTTGTAAAAAGGAAAGTACCGATGGTATGTCACATGAATAGCGGTCAAGGTCCCGAGCTGTACACCAGCTGGTGAACACTGACCATTTAAGAGCATAGAGACGCCTGGTTGACGGATCTCTAGCCTCTGTGATAGTGCTTAAGACCTTATCCGGGAGGCCTACCTCTGCCCTGCCGAAGACACTCCAGATCAGTTGAAACGTCTGCGGGTGGAGAGACCATTCCTCTGGGAGAATATTGCCTCGTGATAGCATATCTGCACCCTGGTTCAGTATGCCTGGCACACGCGCCGCTCTCAGTGAGCTTAGGTTGGCGTGAGCCCATAAAAGCAGGTGTTTGGCCATGGTGTACAGGTTGAAGGACCTGGTACCGCCTTGATGATTTATATAGGACACCACTGACATGTCTGTCCGAACCAAGACATGGTGACCCCCAGGTCTGGAAGGACGTTTTTCAGGGCTAGAAAGATTGCTCTCATTTCGAGGCAGTTGATATGTAGGCGCTTCTCCGAGCTCGACCAGAGGACGGAGACAGGCCTGTCCTCGCACAGAGCTCCCCAACCTAGGTTGGAGGCATTCTGTTGAAATCACTTTTCTCCTTGAGACCACACCCATGTTCACACCAGACTGGTACCAGCAGGTGACTTTCCAAGGGCCATGGCTCTGATACAGCCGTGGCTCACCTTGATGCGTAAGTGGCAGTGTTGCCACGCATGAGCCGGGACTCAGGGTTTTAACCAGCGGAGTACTGTTTAATCCAGTTGGAGTACTGATGATGCTGAGGCCATCAGGCCCAGCACCCTCTGAAACGTTCTGAGGGCTTTGAAAGAGCCCGGCTTGAACGAAGCCGCTAGCTGCTGAATCGAGAGAGCGCGGTCTGGCGTGAGCCAAGCTTTCATTTGGACAGAGTCGATTACTGTTCCAAGGAAGGTTATACGTTGGCTGGGGAAACATTCTTGCAACGTGCAACAATAACATGCAACGTTATAGCATGCTCTTGGAAACATTGATCCGGAGCCCGAGGAGCCAGGATCTGTGGGTTATTAATTCGGCCTCCGACTGAGCTAGAATGAGCCAGTCGTCGAGGTAATTCAAAATGCACATTCCCCATTGTCTAAGGGGGCAAAGAGCTGCATCTATGCACTTCGTGAATGTGCGGGTTTTAACGGCTGTAAAAACCTGACTCGCGTAATGGCGGTGGAACTGTCTCAACATCCCCTTTCGCTATTAGACTTAGCACTTTGGTGCGGAGGACGTGAGCCACATTGCTCCTCACCGAGGTTTTGACCACAGCATGAAAGCGTGGAGGCCTGCATGCAAACTGCAGTGAGTAACCTCATTTTATTGTGTTTAATACCCATTTTGACACATCGGGAATGGCTTCCCAGGCCTTTGCCCGAGTGGCTAGGGGTTGAATGACATTTGGGGATGGGCCGCCATGTTATGGGGACCCGGTCACCCTTATATTTTAGAGGGAGAAAGTGCTCTTTTTGTGATTTATTTGGGTCGCTGTTGGGTCAGCGTTTTCTTACCCAACCCTGAGCTTGATCGCTTCGGCAGGAAGTGCCGAACGCCTGCGACAACATAGCATGTGATGACTTCTGAGCCTCCGTAAAGCGTTCAGAGAACCCCTTTACTGCGGGGCCGAAAAGATTAGCACTCGAGATCTGCGAGACCAGAAAAGCAGCCTTGTCCGCGTCTTTGATCTCTGTCAAGGTGAGCCAAAGATGACGCTCTAGCACAACCAAGCTGGCCATGCTTCTCCCGATCGCCTGGGCCGTGGTGTTTGTAGCACACAGGGCTAGATTGGTGGTGCTGCGCAGGTCCCTGAAGGGTGCGGAGTGTGGGCCAGACTCATCCATGGAGCGGAGGAGTTTGGCTCGGAACACCTGAAGGACTGCCATGGCGTGCAAGGCTGAAGCAGCTTGTCCGGTGGAGGTATAAGCCCGGCCGGCAAGGGTTTTGATGGATGAACCGCCTTGGCTCTCCATTCAACGGCAGTGGGTGGGCAAAGGTGCGTGACCACCGCTTCCTCCAGATGGGGCAGTTTCTCGTACCCTCTCTCTTCAGCGCCGCCGAGGGTGGTCAGCGTGGCTGAAGTCGATGAGCACAGGCATGCAGAGTATGGGGCGAGCCATGACTTTGTTAGCTTGTCATGTACCTCCGGGAAAAAATGGGCTGGATGCTGTTGAGGGGCCTGCTGGCGCCCCGGCAGAAACCATTCGTCAAGGTGGCTTCTGATGGGAGAGAAGACCACTTGAGGTCGAGGTCCGCGGCGGCTTTGGTGAGGGGCGGTGTCGTAAGGAGAGCTAGCCGCGAGCGCAGAGAGGTAAGTGACATGCTCTCTCAGTGAGAGCAGCCGCCTTGCTTGAGTTCTGCTTGAGTGTCTGAGGCCCAGGCAGGAAACGCACTCATCGTGGCCATCTGAGGGATGCAGAGGGGCTCTGCATGCCGCACAGTCGGCACGTAACATTTGGAACAATGCCACGAGAGAAAATTTGCTCTTTTACAAGCGCTGCCGCAGCAAGCACTTGAAGGTTTGCAAAGGATATTGTTTGCCGGATGGCCACAGGGAAACGGCGAATCAGGTGAGCGGCGCCGAGTTGCTGAAAGCAGGAGGTCGCCATCCGCTGAGCTGCAAAAGGCAGAGTCGCTTGTTCCGCTGCTGGGCTAGTTGATGGCTTCAGGAGAGTCAGCGAAGACGTAGTCTCGCTAGTCAGCTCGGCATTGTGCTGGCTGTGCAGCTGCACTGCGTTTTAAAATAAAGGCTTCAATATTCTCGAGAAAAGGAATTTTCCCACTGTGTATAGCTGCGCAATGCGAAGTGAACGTTCTCGAAAGGGAACATTGGCTAAATGACAGAAAGAAAAAAAAACCAGAGCGCCATGCACTTACTGTCACAGATGCGTCCTTTCTAATTACAAACAAAACACATGTCTGACATTTGCTGGTCAAAACATTCTTACAGTATCTCCATTTGAGCTTAATTTTTGTAAAATGTTAATAATATAATGACACCTTTAAGTGTCTGATCATATATAAAGTCACAATATAAGCCACATTAAGTTTGATAACACAGTGTTTAAAAAACAGTATCTTTTTCTCCCCATTTCCTGAATAGGTAGATAGGTAGAACAGTGAGATATCTTGACTAATTTAGATCCAAGAGAAAGGGTGATATGGAGAGACAACAAGGATGAAAGATTCCCTCTTCAGCAGTGTGTGTGCCACTTATTTAGTATTTATTTAATTATTTAATTAATACAAATGTAATTTTCTTTTGAATAATCACACTAAATATTATTATTATTTTCATATATTTTTGGCTTGTCTTGTTTCTCTGATGTTTTAGCATATTAAAGAGAGAGAGAGAGAGAGAGAGAGAGAGAGAGAGAGAGAGAGAGAGAGAGAGAGAGAGAGAGAGAGAGAGAGAGAGAGAGAGAGAGAGAGAGAGAGAATGTATGACACATCTCTTTGGTGTAAGTACACTCTGGGCAGAACTAAAGGTCTATCAGATGTCCTGCTGTGTGGAAACCTCAATGACAGCTCCATCTTTGTAGGCTGCTGCACACCTTGGGCTCAAGTTGCTGCTCCATGGGTGTTCTGTGCCTCTCTGTGGGGGTTGTGGCTTGTTGCCTCCCGTTCTCGCTCTGAAAAACAGTGGGGAAATATTTAAATGTGACATTGTGGTTCTTTTTTTGGGGTAGTGGGCACATCTCTGTTAAAGGCTACGCTTAGACTGCAGGTAAATGTGACCCAAATTATTATTATTATTTTTTTATTTATTTTTTTCATGTGTGACTCAGATCTGTTTTTCTTATGACAGTGTGAACAGCACAAACCACATGGAATCTGATCTTTTCAATTCCAATTTGGGCCACTTCCATATGTGCTCCTGAATATATCCTGAATCCCAATATAGGTCAGATGTTTTGCAATGGGACATTAATGGAATTCATGCGACGTCACTCTCAACATTCATCACAATTCTGCACTCATGGGAGTCAGATTTTACATACCTATCAAGACACTAACTTGTGAAAGGTAGTCAGTGGAAGGACAGTGATGTGTCAGAACTGATGATCATGTATACATGATCTGTTCACACTGGAATCTGATATTGGCCACATTTAAAACAACAATGTGAACAACAGCTATACCAAAACAAAACAAAAAAACAGATCTGAGCAATAAATCGGAATTGAGCACCTAGGGTCACAGTGTGAACGTAGCTTAAGTGGTACACACATTGCTGAGAATGGTGTATTTTTGCCTCTCTCTATCTCTCTTTCCCATCCCTGGTATTTCATCCTTGTTCCTCGCTCTCCGTATCAGCCTTTCTCTGGGATCTAAAGTACAGTCAGATAAATTCAGCCCTGATTGACATATATTACCATACACTTTAAGGGCAAGATATGCATTTTCAACTGGCAGCCGGAGGCTAAGACCAGGCAAACATACTCATAGACATATCTCTGTGACAGCTTTGTCCCAGCATAAGAAGGTCAGTAAGATGTCAGGATGTACCTACTACTCATTAGGACAGCTATATTCTCCCTTTTCTCTTTTACTTTCGCTCTTTTTTGTTTTTTTTTAGGTTTGCATATTTGTTGTGTCATGCAACGGGTATGTTGTATAGGTGTATATTTAAGTTGTATAGGTGTAGATTTAAAGTGGTTACACTTTAGACAGCTTGTATGGACCGTTTGGTAGACAGCAATGTGTACAATTAAGTTTTAGGGCATTGAAAAAGTCAGGTCAGTCTGAAATTGAGCAAATACAGAAATATGGTGAATTGTTAGATTTCCAAAAACCTTGGAAACAAAAAGTGTAAAGCACTAATGTGCCCTTCAAGTGGAGTCGAAATTATTATAATTATGAGTTCTGGGTACATGAATGACCAAACAAAGTCATTATTACAAGAAGCTGATGATTCATGAGATGATTCATGACACTGGCAGGGCATTTCGATTTGAAACATTACAGAAACACTACGGACTATAATATCATGTAAAAGTATAGATACAGTATCATAATATATCTAGCATATCAGTAAACAGTGAGCAGAAAACAAGTCAGTTTTAAATTACAATTAATGATTTTGCAAGTTGTTTTTATTTTTACATGCTGTATTTAAATCATTTTAAAGGTGTGATGTATGGAACAACAGATGATAGACAAGTTAATCTCTCAACTTTCACTGTTTGCTTTATGTCACAAATATCTTGTTTTGATACAGTATTTAAATAAGCGATAAAAAATGAATACTTTTTATCATTTTGAATTTATATGTAGTTATTTGGGTTTAGTGTTCACAATATAATTATTTTGTTTTGTTTAGGCTTTGTCCGCATTTGGTTTCTGACTTGAACTTAACAAATCCCCTACCCAGAGGTACAAGTTTCACATGTACACTTTAAAGGGATAGTTCACCCCAAAAATGAAAATTTTGTCAATAATTACTCACCCTCAATTTGTTCCAAACTATGAGTTTCTTTCTTCTGTTGAACAAATAAAATATATATTTTAAAGAATGTTGGTAACCAGACAGCTGACTATTGACTTCCATAGTATGTTTTCCCCCTACTGTGAAAGTCAACGGCTACCATCAACCGTTTGATTTCCAACATTCTTTAAAATATATTTTTTTGTGTGTTCAACAGAAGAAAGGACACGTACAGGTTTGGGACAACTTGGGGGTGAGTAAGAGATGACAACATTTTCATCTTGGGGTGAACTGTCCTTATAATGCAGGTGTGAATGGGGTCCAAAACACTTTGAACTTATCCACTTTCAACCATGAAGATGGTCAGAAATGCATGTGACAACATTGCATTGGGTAGTGTAAATGCTCTTGTGGTCGAATACGTTTAAAATGCAGCAAACAATGGCCTACTACTGTCATTCAATCTGCATTGAAGTTGTTGTATTTACAGTGCCTTTTTATTAATTTACTCACACCTCATGTATTTGTTCAAGATTTATTATACACATCTATGTTTTTATTTTCTCTGCAATTTCTCTCCTGCTGATCACATATTAAGTGCAGCTAAAGGGTTGTTTAGATTTTATGATCTTTTTTATGTGCTGAATTAATTCCTAAATTGAATAACTTGAGGCCTTCCACAATGGTTTTCTCTCATAATTTAACAGCATTTCCTTAAATAATCCCCCGCTTGGCTGCAGGCCCCCTGCCTGATTTACACAAGCCCAGTCCCTAATATAGCCTATTACCTGATTGGATATTAAATTACCCTGCACGCAGAGGAGGCCAATCACAGCTGGGTCAACACAGCAGGTAACTGTGACAACCGGTCACCAAGGTGATTTGTAAAATGATCTGTTAATGATTCACAATGTTAAACAGAGCATGGGTTTGCAATTGAGAAATTAAAGTGTCATCCTTTGAAAACATGACACTTGGATTAAGGTGCACAGGGAAAAGGGTGAACGCATGCATTTATGATTTTATTTCAGGCTGTTCCCGTGATGATCAACACCGCATTAGTGATATTGATGAGGACGATGATTTAGCCCGACGATGGAACATAGATCCTACAGCTGCTCTAACAAAGTACAGGAATCAATGAAAATCAAATTTTCTTTGCAAAAAAAAAAAAAAAAAAAAAAAAAACTTTATATTAAAAGGCTTGTATAAAGAAATTACATTCATATATATATATATATATATATATATATATATATATATATATATATATATATATATATATATATATATATATATATACTGTATATATATACACTAATATATAAAATCTAACAGTCATAAATGGTAATAGAGGTCAGAGAATAACAGGCTAGATGACGATAATCACAGGCTAGATGACTTATTTTAATCTACCAGAGCAGAGACCATTTTCATATAGGGACAGGAGTGATTGTTAAAGTCTCACGTCTCTCATAAGTATTACGCAACTGTCTCTGTCTTTTCCTGTGTGAGAAGTTCTTTGTCAGATGCCGCTCTATAGGCGCAGAAAACCGAGCTGACGGGAGCTTTAGAGTGAGCGTGAGAGATTTGAAATAAGAGCCAATCTTGTCTAGCTGATTCCCATAAAAGCCTTATTGACTATAATTAATTCTTCTGTGTTTTAATTGGACCTGTCTAAAATCGTTCTCTGCTGGTCGCAAGAGTGTGCTTTGGTGCCTGGCTTTCAAAAAATGTATTTAATAAATAAATAAAATGCCACAGCAGCACATTAAAGTCGCTCTCTCAACATCTACATGCAAATCACTTCTATTTTCCTTTGATGTCATTTTCCTTTCTTTTAATTTTGGCAATTAAAAGAAGAAAAGAAAAAAAAAATCTCTGTTGGTTTTCCAAGAATAAGAAAATCTTTTCATATTCTAATATGAGCCTGTTCTCAGTGCAGGCAGACTTGGCTTCCTTTGAAAACGAAGATCAATCTTTTAGCAAGGTCAGAATCATGCTGGCTATAAAGCACCAACTAAACGACCAGTTAAAAAGAAAATCCTACACATCTGAGCAGCTCCCCTTATGGCAGGGCCTGAATAGTTAGAGCGACTACACCACTCCTGCTGGAAACTAAACTGATGGTGCGGAGAGCCGTGATTGGAGGGCTTAGTGGCAGTTCAGGTAAGCCTGATGCTAATCCAGTGAAGTGATTGTGAGCACTGATAGATCACTGATAAAGTACCTTCTTTAAACCGAGCTGAACATGAAGGACGAACAAAGACTTGCCCTGCTGGAAAGCTGAACGTTTTTCTCAACTGGGGAAATTACAAACAGGAGATGCATAGACCATTTGAGTTTGGCCAACTCAACCTTGAGTGTAGAATAATGCCATTGGATATCTTAGACCATCTTAAACTGGTACAGCATGATATAATGATTTGATGATATAAGGAAGTCAACAGGTAGCATAAGCAAAGTTGTTATCAACCCTGTTCTATAAGTGTTGAGGCCCAATCTCCTGTACATGCCAACCAGTAGTTTCCAATTGAAAATAATTTCTAGTGGGCAGTATCAAGTAATCAACCATGCATGCATATGATACTTTTTATCAAAATGTCAACTATCAGCCATTCAATCAGATTGGAATGTGCTTCCAAAATCATTGTAAGCCTAAGATGATAGGCTTGAATTTACCTAGCGGATGAATCAAGTATTTATCTATCTATGTATCTATGATGATAGAAACCACTGGCCTCAATGGTGTACATACAATCTACATTTATACAATGCTTTTGGGAAAAGCAGCCCTGGTCATTATGTTGGCAGAGACGGTAGAGGAGAATACGGACCATTCTCAGAAAAATGCGGCTAATGGAAGAAATTGCACTGTGGCTACTGAAATGTAAATCCTAAACAACACTGTTTACACAAGGAGATATGCAGTGGTGTTATTGTTCACTAAAACTATTAAAACTCCTTTTTGAAAATTGAAATAAATCTAAAATAAAATACAATCTTACTTGGAAAAAAATAAATTAGAAATGTTACCTTGGGAGTTATAGTTCTGAAAAAATCTTTCTAAATATAAAAGAATAGCCAGGGTTTTTCCTGCATAGAGAGAATAAGTCGTCCGCCTCCGTCAAATTTTGTGCCGCCTCCGGCTCTCTACAAAACTCGGACAGATGTAAAAAAGCACGTAAAAGTCCTGGCAGAAAGCGATGCATTATGTTAAGGATGTAGTGTAACGACGCCCAGATCCAGGAATGCACTAATATTTTGTTGGTAGTACCAGTTTGCAACAATTATTAGTTAACAATAAGTTGTCAACACTCAGGAAAAAATAATAATTCGTTGTTACACTGTGTCCTTATGCATCGCTTTCTGCCAGGACTTTTACGTGCTTTTCCCAAATTACGGAATTGACCTCGATGTCCGGGTTAGCAGTAGCATAAGCCATCAGATAAGTGCTATTTAAATAAACTCCTGATGTACTTACAAACTTTCCAGTGCCTCGTTTTATGAGTACAGAACCTATTTGAACTACTGTAGAAGTTTGGTACCATTCTGGGCATTATTAGTGGGGTAATTTACGAGATACATCCTTGGATTCCTTTAGCGCCTGCACTAAGCCATCCGGCTGATATCTCTAAATAAGCTCTAACTTTAATAATGTTTGACCAAGGGAAAAAAGGCTTCTGGGGGGTGTCTGGCTCGGGGTCATACATGGTGCAAGGGACTCCAGGTTGATTTTACTCTGAACCATCCCTTTAAGTTTATGATGAAATTGCTTTTAGATTTTAATTGTTGCATTGATGCACGTTATTAAACACAATCTTGACCAACTATTTTACTATTACGGTTGCCAGTGGTATTACAAAAATGGATTTGGTAATTGCCTTAAAGGCATATTTTTTTCTCCACTGACAAATGCACATTATGATAAATAATAAAAATCACCAAGAAATTACCAAGAAATAATACTTTTCTAAAAAAATAAATAAAAAAAACTTTAACTTTAAAGTTAACTTTTATTAACTTTTACTTTCAACTTTAATAACTTTCCCCCCTTCCCTTGTTAATCCTCTTTTTTTATCAGACAGACTGGGTGCTACAGCACGGTACGTCTGCGGTCAATGTGGCAGCTTTTTAAAGGCCACTGTGATATGGTTGAATGAGGTGATCATACGTTCTGATCAGCGAGTCTCTTTTCTGGCAGACGTGCGAGCATGTCAACAGACCGCTCGACTCTTAGATTCCCCCTTGGGCCTGCACTTTGTTACGGAAGAAGTAGGGACAGAGGAGAAAGAAATAGAGAGATGGCACTCCTTTAAGGGAGAGGAATAGCACTCAGCGGATCGATCGATAGGCCCATGGCCTCAGACAGGGCCAGATGCTCTCTAGAGAGAGAGAGAGAGAGAGAGAGAGAGAGAGAGAGAGAGAGAGAGAGAGAGAGAGAGAGAGAGAGAGAGAGAGAGAGAGAGAGAGAGAGAGAGAGAGAGAGAGAGAGAGAGAGAGAGAGAGAGAGAGAGAGAGAGAGAGAGAGAGAGAGAGGACATACTCATGCAAGTAGGCGTAAAGTCACACATATGCTTTGTCTGTGCACTTCACTTTCGGGTTTTCATGTGGTAAAAGTTGAGGGGCCACTTCAAAGAGAGCATATGCTGATGACATCATGGTATATCATTACAATCAGCCACTATCTAAAAGGTTCTCTTCTGTCTGTGTGCAATAAGTGAGCTTTAAATCTTGCTCTGTAGGGTCCAAAAAGCATAACTAGGCCACCTGTGGCTCTCTTGCCCATGGTCAATGTCACTTAACGCCACTGGAATGGCATTCTGCTAAATTGTCATCAACCATAATAAGAGTTAAAAGGCTTCTCTGAGATTCCAGAGCAAATGCTTCTCACGTTGAATATGCTGCAAGCTATGAAACTAGCTTAGGCAGGCTGCCCATTTCTACACCCTTGGTATATTTCAGCATGAAACAAATTCTAATGATAATAATTTGACAGATGAATGCCTCCCCGAAGTGTGAAATCCTGGCCTGCAGAAATGAAAAACATTTTAGTGAGGGAAAGTCTCGTGATAAACTTGAAGACTATTTGTGGATAAATGGCAAGAATGTTGCATGCTATCCTGCAAGACGACAAGAAATACATCTAAAAGGTGCACACAAGGTAGAGAGACACATTTCACACACACTTTGTGTAATTACATTTTTTAGCAGGAGGTCCATAAAAATGTGTGTGTGGATGTTTGCTACTTTTATCTTTAACATTTTGGATATGATATTTAGATATTTATTGGATAAAAGGTGTCATGGATGTCAGTGCTGGGGAAGCTTCTTTAAAACCTGTACGGTTAAGCTAATCCTTTGGGGAACCAAAAAAAAAAAAAAAATTAATACTTAGCTACACTACAAAGTACTAACAAAAAATAAATAAATACATTTAAAAAAAAAAAAAAAATTCAGAGAAGCTATATTTATTGGGGCATAAAATATATATTTTGAATTGTATACCTGATCATTTAGTCAAATCTCAATTGTCAGCATAAAACCTGAACTAATAATTGCAAATATATCAGTGTGGCTATCATTAATAAAAGCAATTATGTTAATCATAAATTTGTCAATTAATTAATCATGATTAATCGCATCTAACATACAAGTTTGTAAATATGCATGTACACACACACACACACACACACACACACACACACACACAGGCAGGGGCGCCACCAGGAATTTTGGGCCCCATGACAAAATCTCTAATTGGGCCCCCTCTGCGCAGCTGTTGTCCCCACATCTCTAGGACCTAATTGTCCCATCAAAAGCTTTACATAACTCTAATCAAAGGCTTGCAACTGTCTTGCTTGTTGTAGTTCAATACTAGTACTAGCACAATATTTACTGCTGGTGATTAGTAAATGTCTGCATACAGTATGCAGTTCACTGTTTGATGCAAGATTAAAAGCCACCATACAAATATCCTTAAGGCAATCCTTTACAGTCTCAATGTATTTTTATTGTAAAATTAATGACAGATTTTAAAAAAAAGAAAGAAAAAAAACCTAAATATATATTAACTTTTTAATTAAAATAAATTAAATTAACATCATCATCTCAAAACAATGAAAACAGCTGATTTGTTTTAACATAACTGCACATATATGCCAACAACAAAATAAAGTTGACGTGTAAAACTGAATTTCCACATCAGGGTTATTATAGTGCTACAAAATAGATCAAGCGATCACTAAATCAATAGGTTTTGAGGTTTGGAATTATGGGAATAATAAAGTCTGTATCTACAGATGTCATTTAACGGCCAAAATTCAGTCTAAATGAACGCATCAAACTGGATTATTTTAATATTGTCTGTGCAGGTTGAGGTAAGCTACTACTTGTTTCTAACTGCATCCAGTACAGACAGTACAGTGTTTTGTTTTTTTGTTTTTTGTCATAATGGACATTATGTGAGAAAATGATTTGTGTTTGATTTCTGTCATTAATAAATATTTCATTTTCTTTTTTGTTATGGGAAAAAGAGCAAGAGAGACAGTCAGAGAACCCCACAGACTCCCTGTAATGATGCTAAGTCATTAACACAGTGTTGCTCACCTTCTTCACTGGGACTGGGAGGGGTAGTTATGGGGAGACTGGGGTGCTGCTGTTGTTTAGTCTGCTAAAATGGGCGTGGACAATGATTTAATATGAATATCTTGCAAAACGTTTCCCTGCACTGATTAAATGTTGATGAAATGTAGGCTAACACCAGCCTGCAGCTAGCTAGCTTATTTCATGGACAACAGGTTAATACCACTCACAGACTAAAGGCTACCCACCTTTCTTGGGGAAAAACTGGGTTACAGATTGACAGCCTTTCTTTTGTCTTTCCTCTCTCTCTTTTCTCTCTTTCCTTTGTTGAAAACCAGATTTTATTTTACTATGCAACATTGTGGTCTCTGTGTTTCTGGCGTATCGACTGACTGTCTGCAAGTTTAAACACCGCGCACGCTAAGGCAGGACCAAACCATTTCATGCAGATACAGGAGGGTGGTCGGTCAATATGAATGTTTACTTTTTGGTCAATGGGGATATTTAACTTTGATTGCCAAAATAAGTCAAATCAAAGACATCATTCATGTTATTATTATTTGAAATATACTCAATGATGATGGTTTATATAGTGTACAATATAATAAAAATTTTAAATTAGTTTTTACTTATTTGTTGGGGCCCCTGTCAGTCAGTCAGTTAATTTATGATGAGATGCGCTCCAGTTCACGTGCAATGCAAGTTGACCGCGGCGCGCCGGCGCCTCCATGATTATATTGTCTGATATATATTTGCTTCTCATTTATTAAATACAGGCAATTGGTTGATGAAAATTTTATTAAAATTAAGATACAATTTATACAAAAAGCTTGAAATGTCTTTAAACGAAACAATTCAAAACGAAAAGAAATAGGCTACTCTCTGATTATGTAATCCATGATGTGGGACCTGATATTCATTTATGTGATATTCATGCTTTTTCTTCTTACAGTAAAGCACAGTCCACAAACAATCTCAAATGCAAACTCCCTATAATAAGACAAATCTCTGGAGGCATGCTCCAAGCACACTCTCATCTCATCCCTTTTCCCACATTTGTAGTAATGACACTATAACCAAACCGGAAATTGTAACGCGTGAGCACGCGCAAATTTCTCGTGTGCACACCAAAGTCTGTATTATTATTTGTTGCAAAGGTCCCCTCAGGGGCTCCGTAATCTACACTCTGTACACAAGCACAAAAAAATTGTGATAACGTTGCAAATGTTTATAAAAAAATAATAATAATAATAATTACATGGCATAAGTATTTATACCATTTTCAGGGACACTTGAAATTTAGCTCAGGAGCATTCAAATATTGTTTGGAGATGTTCACTTCGAGTGGAGTTAACCTGTGGCAAATTCAGTTGAATGGTACGAATTGGAAAAGCACACACCTCTCAATAAAAGGTCTAACAGAAGAAAATGCATATCAGAGCAAAAACCAAGCCATGAGGTCAAAGGAACTGCATGTGGAGCTCAGAGACAGGATTGTATCAAGACACAGATCTGGGGAAGACTACAAAAAAATTCTGCTATATTGAATGTTCACAGAAGCACGAAGCCTCCATACTACTTAAAGGGACACTATGCAAGTCTGAGTGTTTTTTCTCTACGAGCTCCCCCTAGTGTCTGGTAGTATAATGCTTTCAAACACTCTGTCGTAAAAACGAACTGTTGTCCCTCCCCCCTTGCCACGAGCAACCCAGCTGATCAGCTGTCAACCTAGCTGAACAGAGGAACCGGCTATTTCAAAACCAGTTATGTCTACGGAGGCAAGTAAAGCAATACTTTCTTTCCAACTGATGGCGATTTTTTTATTTATTGTGTTGTCATGCATACTAGTATTTTTACCGGGAACGAACGATATGAACGAGGCGAACTACTGCTTTCGTGTTTGTTTGTTTGTTTGTTTGTTTTTGGGAGAATGGGCATGAGCATAAAACAAAAAAATATATATCCGAGGCTAATATTTGTCTAAAGTTATATTAGCAAGGTCTATATGTTCATCTGGTAGAATGATGGTTTACCTTTGCTTGTCTAAGAAAACATCAGAACGTTTTTTCTAGCTCGATCATGATATGTGCAACATTTTGCGCGTCTGATATTGCCTACTATCAGACGCGTTGACTTAGTGACATAAAATAAAAGTGTAAGTTACACAAATAAAACCGACAGAGGAACGGCCAAACAACTACAGAAATCAAACGTGTTTGCTATGACAATGCTAACATCAAAGTTATAGTATCTAGCGTACTAGTAAGCCCCTAACAGACAGCGATCATAATAAAAACCTTTACAGACAATAGCAAACATCCTGAGGTCACAATTACTTGAAATGTAAATATTAAACACAGTTTATTCCAAAGATACTTAACTTACAAGTGCAACAGCAGGATCAGCATCCGTTTTGCAGGCTTCTGTTTCTCTCAGTTCTCACCATTCTGAAAAAGCCGGTCCGATATATTTACTCGAGTCTGACTTCTTGCTCGGTCAGTCTCCTGTTTCCTCTTTCGTTGGTCCTCCGACAAAGATTTCCTAGCTTTCTGCTTCTTTTTTACAGGCTCAGCCTCAGCCATAACTCAATCTATCGTTGCCCTTTGCTTATAGCTAGCCCGCCGGTGCTTGAATAGGGGCGTGTACGTGTGCAGTGCCGTCAAGCAATTCGTTACATCGCGAGACCTGATATCACGCGATACTTCCTGACACCGACCCGCGTCCCAAAGTTGCAAGTGAGTTTTTTCCGCTCTCGGGCACCAGGGGGGTGCGAAACCACCACCATTCAACCCGAAATAAGTAATATAACCATTCCACTGACTCCGAAGCTGTTCAGTTAAGGTTAAAAAGTTACCTAGAGCACCTTTAATGGAAGAAGTTTGAAACAACCAGGACTTTTCCTAGAGCTGGCCTCCTGGCCAAATTGAGCAATCAATGGAGATTGCCAAATGCAGGTGTGCAAAGCTTGTTGCATGATAACATACTCCAAAAGACTTGAGGCTGTAAAGTTAAGAGTTAAGGGTTTGAATACTTATGCAATGACCTTATTTCCATTTTTCCTTTTTAATAAACGGGCAAAGTTGTTTGATTTGTCATTATGTTGTATGTAGTGTAGATTGATGTGAAGAAAAAAAATAGTTTAACAGAGCAGCAAAATAACAAAATGTGAAAAAATGAAAGGGTTTGAATACTTTTGCAAGGCACTGTGTGTGTGTGTGTGTGTGTGTGTGTGTGTGTGTGTGTGTGTGTGTGTGTGTGTGTGTGTGTGTGTGTGTGTGTGTCAGGGTTCCCACACCTCTTGGTTAACTTCAAATTCAAGGATCTTTCAATGATTTTCCAGGTCCAATACCCTCAAATTCAAGGACTTAATCTGGGGACACAATTCAAGTGAGAGCAAAGTTACATCATGTTAACTTGTAAGATATATTGCTACAGTTTTGCTTGTTTGTCGTTATGTTTATTTCCAGTGTCTTGAATTTGTTTTTCAGATTCACAAACTCTCAAGGATTTCAAGGACCCGTGGGAACCCTGGTGTGTGTGTGTGTGTGTGTGTGTGTGTATACAGTATATTTACAAACTTTTCTGTTAGATGTGATTAATCTGAATGAACAAAAAAGGTGGCTGGCCGCACACTGATCCACTCAAGACTGAAAGTCTACAAAAACATTTTTTATTTTATAAATTGCATCGTGCAAAAAGTGCAAAGTGCATGTGAGTTAAAAACAAAATAGACACCAGCAAGCAAGCGTTTCAGCACATTGCTATCTTCAGTGCTCACTTAGCAAACAACATTCACCCTAGCCGTTTCTCAATACCAAGTACGCAAAGTTCGGACTTGAGTCCTTGGTAGTTCGGACTTGACAAGTTCGACTCAGGAGAACGAACTCCCGAGGACGGGAGGACGCAAGTCCGATAATTCTGCAAATGGAACAGCGGCGTACTTGATAGCGTCACTCGAGCTCGCTCTGGCTACTCCGGTTATCTCTTTATGTATATCTAGGCTGCAAATAAAAAAAAAAAATTATAAACCACCACTCTGCCTCTTTTCATTTTCATTTAAAAAAATCTTAAACATAATGGCCACACAAATGTGGTTCAGGCAACGCAATTGATTATCTTCACTGCATATTTAACAACACGAAATATAAAGCACAACCCTGACTCTTTTTGTTTTCATTTTAAAAATATGATAAATAAAAAACATTATAATATTGATCATTAAAACTAACATTTAGCAAAAAGAGACAGGGTTGTGTCATTTTATTTTATTATATATGTACATACAGTGAAGAGAATGTAGGCAACATGTATAATAAAATATTTTATGTTTTAAATATATAAAATAAAATGACATAACCTTTTTTTGTTAAATGTCAGTTTTAATGATCAATAATAGCCATTATAAAAGTATAAGTAGCCTAAAAGGTATAAGAAGCTATACAATAATAAAGCAAACGATTCAGTCAAACATAAGTCAGCTCTCTAGGCTACAACGTTGAAGTTAAATAGACTAAATAAAGCTATGAAACTTCACCTTGCCCTCAGCTTGACGTTTTGCCAGGGAACAAATTATAGATTAATGAGACAAATAAAATAAATAAATAAATCGTCCGTTAGATATACACAAGACGATTTATCTCATGTTAAACCACTAGAGACATCCGAGCCAGCGGCAAACGTCAGAAGGACTAGCCGAGGAAAGGCTGTTCTCGACCGGGTACATGAGCACCGAGCGTCCGACTGCCTGGTTCTCACAACTCCGAAAACGTCAGATCAAATTTTCAAATAGGTGCTATCTTTATAAATAAACCAAAGATTTGAGCTTTAAACAACTACATTCTCGCCTGAAATACTCTTAAAACTACATTTCGTGACACAATTACAGCAGTATTTTTAAATTACGCGGGGTTTCTCCTCTGCTATTGACGCTTGCTGGTTGGTGTGATGCATTCTGGGATATTTGGCTGTCTCAAGTCCGCACAAGTCACCTCTCGATGCATCGTCGGTAAAAGGGGCGGATCAAGAACACATCCGGGGATTTGAACTGGACTTGGCTAGATGTGAACTTTGAATTGGAACAGTACTTGGGCAGTGACTGATGACGTTTCACAAGTCCACAAGAACACAAGTACAGACAAGAACACATATTGAGAAACGGCTCCTTTTTAAGCAGGTCAGCAATTAAGGGCAATCAGCTGAATACAATTATCTCAGATGTGATTAATCTGACAGCACTAAAAATAAGAAATTTAAATATTACACAAATCTTAAATTAGGAAAACGATTAGAGATTTTGCTTTGGAGATAACTAAAAAGTTTAGGTTGAAGGGGGCCTGCAGCCAAGTGGGGGGTTATTTTCGGAAATGCTGTTACATTATGAGAGAAAACCATTGTGGAAGGCCTCAAGTTATTCAATTTAGGAATTAATTCAGCACATAAAAAACATCATACAATCTAATCTAACCCCTTAGCTGCATATGTGATCAGCAGGAGAGAAATTACAGAGAAAATAAACTATAAATATATATATAAATGTAATAGTTTAATATAAACTATTAAAAATAAAAAAATAAAAAATAAAAAAACAACCAGTCCAAAAACCAGTCAGTATCTGGGGTGACCACCATTGGCCTCACGCAGTGCAACACATCTCCTTCGCGTAGAGTTGATCAGGTTGTTGATTGTGGCCTGTGGAATGTTGGTCCACTCCTCTTCAATGGCTGTGCGAAGTTGCTGGATATTGGCAGGACCTGGAACACGCTGTCGTATACGCCGATCCAGAACATCTCAAACATGCTCAGTGGGTGACATGTCCGGTGAGTATGCTGGCCATGTAAGAAGTGGGATGTTTTCAGCTTCCAGGAACTGTGTACAGATCCTTGCAACATGGGGCCGTGCATTATCATGCTGCAACATGAGGTGATCGTCGTGAATGAATGGCAATGTGATGCAGAGTCAGAGACGTTCGGATCCATTTGCAGTATTATTTAATAGAGAATGGTCAGACAAGCAGTACTCAGAGAACAGTGTCAAGAATGCCAAAGGAAATCCAGAATCATAAACAATACCAGGAGGAGGTCGGGGAAGGCGGCAGACGAAGAAACGAGAATCAATAAACAGTCAAGGGAATCAATCAATGTAGAGTAAACGCTCGGAAATGTTATCCGGGGCAGAACAAGACTTTGCAATGTGTAAGAGTTCGGAGGCAGTTTATATAGAGGGGAGAAGTGGATGCACCTGTGCAGGTGATTAGACCAAGGTACGGGGCTGATGGGAAATGTAATTCAATACTCCGGTGACGGTGTCCTTCGGTGTTCGGAGAGAGCCACAGAGGTGCGATCTATGACAGAGCCCCCTCCCTGCGAGCGGCTCCTGAAGCGAGGACCAGCGCGACGCCAAGGTCTTCCATGGGGTCTGGGGGCAGATCTTTCAGGGTGGTTCTGATGAAACTCAGTGGTAAGTGCGGGATCCAGTATGTCTTGTGATCTCACCAAGGATCTCTCTTCTGGACCATACCCCTCCCAGTCCATCAAGTACTGTAACTCCCTGCCTCAGCGTCTTGAGTCGAGTATCTCCCTTACTCGGTAAGCCTCCTCGCCGTCGATGATGATGGGAGGGGAGCTCTCCTCCATGACCTCATCCTGGTCCCTCTCTCCTCTCGGACCACCGGCAGGTTTGAGCAATGAAACATGAAAGGTGAGAGAAATGCGTTACGTGGATGGCAAGGCTAGACGGTATGAAACTGGGGTTATTTGTCTAAGAATCTTAAAAGGACCCAAGTACCTAGGGTTTAGCTTCTTGCTGGGAAGTCGAAGACGAAGGTCCCTGGATGACAGCCACACCCACTGTCCAGGAGTGACCTCGGGTCCCCTTCTCCGGTGACGATCAGCCTGTTCTCTGACTCTACGAACCGCTCGTTGAAGGTGTACGTGAGCATTGTTCCAGGTCTCTTCACTTCTCTGTAACCATGCGTTAATGGCCGGGAGGGCGGTTGGCTCCCCGGACCAGGGAAACAGAGGGGGTTGGTATCCTAGTACACATTGGAAAGGGGTGAGGCCCGTAGAGGGTTTGAGCGATGAATTCTGGGCGTACTCGGCCCACATGAGGAAACGGCTCCAGTCCTGCTGGTTCTGATGACAGTAGGTACACAGAAAGTGTGTAAGTTCCTGATTTAGCCTCTCTACCTGTCCATTAGCCTGTGGAAGATATCTGGAGGTTAAACTGACATTGATATTGAGTTGCCCAGATAACGCCTGCCAAACCTGGGAGGTAAATTGAGGTCCCCTATCTGAGACTATATCCTCAGGTAACCCATACAGTCGGAAGACCTGCTGTATCAAAGCCTCCGCTGTTTGCAAAGCTGTGGGTAGTTTGGCCAAGGGAATGAATCTGCAGGCCTTAGAGAAACGATCAACCACTGTCAGAATGGTCGTGTAGTTCTGGGAGAGGGGTAAATCTGTGACAAAGTCAATAACAATATGGGACCAGGGATGTTGCGGTACAGGTAGTGGTTGAAGTAATCCGGCTGGTTTCTGATGGGAGGATTTGACGATGTTCCAAGTGGTGCATTGATGCATGAAGGTGATCACATCGGCTTGGAGCGTAGGCCACCAGAAACGGTTTGTCACAAGGTGAGTGGTGGCTGTGATCCCGGGATGTCCAGCACTGGGAGTATTATGCACCCATTGTAACACCCGTGTGTGAAGGCATAGTGGCACGTAGGTGCGATCCGGGGGGCATTCAGGCGGTGATTGTTCCTCCTTCTGTGCTGCTGAAATCTCGGTCATTATGTCCCACTGTACTGGGGCAAGAATAAGCGTCGTAGGAAGTATGGGATCAGACGTGGGTGAACTAGGAGAACTGTCAAACTGACGAGACAGAGCATCGGCCTTGCCATTCTTGGAGCCTGGGCGATATGTGACCTTGAAATTGAATCTAGTAAAGAAGAGGGACCACCTGGCCTGTCTGGGGTTCAGTCGTTTGGCGGCCTTAATATACTCTAAATTACGGTGGTCAGTCAGAACCGTAAAAGGCAGATGAGCTCCCTCCAACCAATGCCGCCATTCTTTGAAGGTGCCCCTCATAGCCAGGAGTTCCCTGTCACCCACATCGTAATTTCATTCGGCTGGGGTAAGTTTGCGGGAATGGTAGGCACAGGGGAACAGTTTAGCTGGACTTCCATGCCATTGTGACAATATTGCCTCGATTCCTGTATTGGAAGAGTCCACCTCCACAATGAACTCCCGTTCGGGATCTGGATGGTGCAGAATGGGAGCTGTTCTAGGGCGGCTGGAACTAATGGCAATGGATAGCGAAACTTCACTGTGATCTCGTTGAGGCTGCGATAATCGATACAGGGACGTAAACCTCCATCTTTTTTCTTCACGAAGAAGAATCCGGCTGAAGCGGGGGAAGTGGATGGTCTAATGAATCTCTTAGTAAGTTGTTCCTCGATATAAGTTTTCATGGCGTCGGATTCGGGTTGCAAGAGGGGAAAAATTCTTCCCAGTATGGGAATGGCTCCTGGAATGAGATCTATCGCACAGTCACTGGCTCTGTGAGGGGGAAGCTGAGTGGCCCTACTCTCACTGAAGGCTAGAGCGAGATTGTGGTTTTCTACAGGAATTTTTTGGAGATCCGTATTCTCTGTGTGGATGGAGATCGGAGTGATCTTAGTGAGAGGGTGCAGGCATTTCTTTTGACAGGTTTTGGACCACTGGATTATTTGTTTTGAGATGGTAGGGTTATGCTTCTCCAGACAGGGCAGACCAAGAATGATGGGGTGTCGTGGGGATTCAATGGTGAATAGTTAGCTAGTGCTTAGGGTGACTTCTTGAGAGATTGAATCTTGCCGGTACCCAAAGGGCGTCCGTCTAACGCTGCCACTGCCACCCGGGATTTACATGGAAGGAGAGAAAGATGATGAGCTTTAGCGAATGACAGATCAATAAAATTTCTTGCAGCTCCTGAATCTATCAAAGCAATGGTATTTACTATTTCCTTGCCAAAGCGCAGGGTGACGGCTAGTTCAAAGGATTTTGAAGAGCAGAGATTGGGACTCACCGCAGCAGAGTCTCGGGATGCTGGTCTGTTTGGACAGGTCGCCCTCATGTGGCCGGACTGTCCGCAGAAAAAGCATAAGCGATTACGTAACCTGTTTTCTCTCTCTTTGGGTGTGAGCCGAGTGTAGCCGATCTGCATAGGCTCGGATTCTTGACTTGCGGAGGGTGATTCGGCGGCTTGGTGCATCTGAGGCACTCGCCGAGCTCGCATCAGGTTAATAAGGTGAATGGTTAGGTCCATGAATTGACTGAGTGACTTCTCCTCATCCCGACATGCCAGTTCCGCTTGCAGATCTGTATTGAGGCCCTTGTGGTAGAGTAATGTCAACGGATCCTCCTCCCAACCAGTTTGTGCAGCCAGGGTGCGGAAGGAAAGGGTGTAATCTGCAGCAGAAGATCCTCCTTGGCGTAGGGAAATTAGAAGCTCGCCAGGCTCCTTTCCACCGGCTGGATGCTTGAACACCTCTCTGAACTGGCGGAGAAACCTGTCATATGAGGGAAATGACAGGTGTCCCGCCGTCGCCCAATCCAGAGCCCTTCCGGTCAACAGTGAGCAAACGAATGACACTCGGCTGTCGTCGGTAGGATAGAGGTTAGGTTGCTGATTGATAAATAGAGAGCACTGCAAAAGGAATCCCTTACACTTTGCAGATGAGCCATCATATTTTTCAGGGAGGGACGGACGAGGATTGCTAGGGTGAGTACTCACACTCTGAATCGGCTGAACCGGAGATGCAGCGGGAGGAGCTGAGGCGGCAGCCTGTGTAGTGAGTGCCTGCATGGATCTCACTATCTCCTTGGTCAGCGAGGTCAATTTTGCAAGCTGTTGCTGGTGGGCAGCCAGCATAGAGGCTTGAGATGACACTTCAGAGGTAAGACGATACATAGCTGCTGGATCCTGTGTTGGCGAAGTCTTCTGTGATGCAGAGTCAAAGACGTTCGGATCCATTCGCAGTATTATTTAATAGAGAATGGTCAGACAGGCAGTACTCAGAGAACAGTGTCAAGAATGTCAAAGGAAATCCAGAATCATAAACAATACCAGGCGGAGGTCGGGGTAGGCGGCAGACGAAGAAACGAGAATCAATAAACAGTCAAGGGTCAGATAACAGGGAATCAATCAGTGTAGAGTAAACGCTTGAAAATGTTAGCCGGGGAAGAACAAGACTTCGCAATGTGTAAGAGTTCGGAGGCAGTTTATATAGAGGGGAGAAGAGGATGCAACTGTGCAGGTGATTAGACCTAGGTACAGGGCTGATGGGAAATGTAGTTCAATACTCCGGTGACGGTGTCCTTCGGTGATCGGAGAGAGCCACAGAGGTGCGATCTATGACAGGCACAACAATGGGCCTCAGGATCTCGTCACGGTATCTCTGTGCATTCAAAATGTCATCAATAAAATGCACCTGTGTTCGTTGTCCATATCATACGCCTGCCCATACCATAACTTCCCACTCCGCCACCATGGGCCACTCGATCCACAAAGTTGACATCAGCAAACCGCTCACCCACACGATGCCATGCACACTGTCTGCTATCTGTCCTGTACAGTGAAAACCGGGATTCATCTAAAGAGAACACCTCTCCAAAGTGCCAGACGCCATTGAATGTGAGCATTTGCCCACTCAAGCTGGTTACGACGACGAACTGCAGTCAGGTCGAGACCCCGATGAGGACGACGAGCATGCAGATGAGCTTCCCTGAGGCGGTTTCTGACAGTTTGTGCAGAAATTCTTTGATTATGCAAACCGATTGTTGCAGCAGCTGTCCGTGTGGCTGGTCTCAGACGATCTTGGAGGTGAAGATGCTGGATGTGGAGGTCCTGGGCTGGTGTGGTTACACGTGGTCTGCGGTTGTGAGGCCGGTTGGATGTAGGCTCCTGCCAAATTCTCTGAAACGCCTTTGGAGATGGCTTGTGGTAGAGAACATTTAATTCACGGGCAACAGCTCTGGTGAACATTCCTGCAGTCAGCATGCCAATTGCACACTCCCTCAAAACTTGCGACATCTGTGGCATTGTGCTGTGTGATAAAACTGCACATTTTAGAGTGGCCTTTTATTGTGGCCAGCGTAAAGCACACCTGTGCAATAATCATGCTGTCTAATCAGCATCTTGATATGCCACACCTTTGAGGTGGATGGATTATCTCGGCAAAGGAGAAGTGCTCACTAACACAGATTTAGACAGATTTGTGAACAATATTTGAGAGAAATAGGCCTTCTGTGTACATAGAAAAAGTCTTAGATCTTTGAGTTCAGCTCATGAAAAATGGGGGCAAAAACAAAAGTGTTGCGTTTATAATTTTGTTCAGTGTATATACTAAAACACTGAAATATATTTCGAATACACATATATTATATTTATATTCTGCTATAAAGAGACACAAACAGATTCACTACAACGAATAGTACTTTAGCACTAATGATTATTAATAGTGACAAAGATGAACATTTCAGGAGAGCATCTGATTACTGCTCAGCTGTAAAACAAAGATAATGGTTTTAAATAAAATAATGACATTGTGTCACTCTACACTGCTAGTTACCGGAAAAACTATTTTGAAAACAGTTGACCTAATGTTATTCTTCAGAAAAATTTAGTTAAGTTGGCCAACACTATAAATAATGTAAGCACATACAGTATTAAAGATTGGAGGGAAACAAATGCAATAGTTTGTGAATTGGTCAAACTACATACAGTATTGTTGACTGCTAATCTGAATATTCGGGGGGAAGGTCCCCTTCAATGTCTTTGGTCGTCACAGCTCTCCATTCTTTGCCTACTCTTTCCTTTGTCCCCTCTTCTCTCCTTTCTCCTCCTTTTTAACAGGTTGTTCTTTGCTCTATTAATTTTGTGGTTGAAGGATTGATCCTTGCGGTGAGCGGCTGTTTATAGCGACGTTAAGGTTATTTTACGAGACAAAGGCGGCTGTGAAAACTTCTCCAGCAAAAATCCATCCTTCATCACTACCCTGAGTCCTCCACATACTAATGCACCACTAAACTGCCATATTAGCAAAAGAGCGGCGCACCCCTGCTAGGCAGAAAGACGCGTTTTATTTTGTAGTTATGGAAAAAGGCCAGAACCGAAAGACAGTCTGGAGTAAACCCAGACTTCAACAGAAAAATGAGTCATAAATGTGAGAGCGGGAACGAGGGAAAGAGATCAATCCAGTACACTGTAAGGTCTTGAGCAATGAGGCAAACTGTGAAACCACATAAGTTCCTGTTGCTTTTGTTTATTTTTCTCTCCGTATTTGTAATGCATTCATATTCATCCCCAGACGCTTAGCTGTACAACCATTTCTTTACCAAGGCCTCTTCTGCTACATTCTGAGACTCCATCAGGAAGGATCTTTGGCCCGTTCCAACACACACACACACGCACGCACACACACACACACACACACACACGCACACACACACACACACACACACACACACACACACACACACATACTGGTTTCCATGCTGAATGGGGACCAACTTTATGATCATCACTTGTGGGGACCACCCTTTCTAAAGGTTCTAGAGGTACGAAAAAAATTAGGGATACTTACCATAGCTTTGATAACTTATACACGCCTTCAGATATCTGAATTGATGAAGTAATGATTTGACCATGCGTTATGGGGACTTTTGAAAAATCGAGTTGACATGTCTTATAGGGACCAACTTTGCATAATATTTGCATAATTCACACAACCTCCCATTAGATTTGTGGGGACCTAATTTGCATAATTCACACAACCTCCTATTTGATTTGTGGGGACTTAATTTGCATAATTCACACAACTTCCCCTTTTGATTTGTGGGGACCTAGATAGAACAAGAAATATATTACTAATGACAAATAATAGGCATTTATACGAAGTAATTCCTCAGATTGCATTTGTCCATTTGCCCTTAAAAAAATGGGTTCAATCTACAACCAAGCTTCACTCTTGCATAGAACACCTATGGCCAGTTTCACAGACCAGCCTTAAGATAGTCTCAGACTAAAGTGTGTGTTTAAGCCGTTTTAACTGAAAGCACATCTTAAATTAAGTCCTTTGTGTCCAAGTGCCATTGTTTTGTCTCAAGATGCACACCAGTAATGCTTATTTCTAAGACACGTTTATAAAAGCTACTTAAATGTCCTAACTGAACTAAAGGCCTAATCCTGGTTTAATCTAAATCCTGTCTGTGAAACCAGGCCCTAGTGTTGTGCTTGTAATCATCTCCTCAACATGCAGAATATTTGTTTGGATCGATTGATTGTTCTTACAATTGATTGGAATATTAGTGTGATTGAAGTGGATTATATGTGAATGGAGAACTTTTTCACTGCAACAAAGGACTGCATGCAAGTAATGAATTATTGTCTGGATATTTTCCAACCCATTTCATACCCACAGGTCAAACATTTAAACCTTTCCACTTCAAACTATTCTTTCTATAATTGTAATTTTTTCGGCCAACCTCCCAGCATCAGCTGCTACTCATTCACCTGATACTTATAAAAAATAAAACAAAATCTACTACTAATTGAGCTTCAACACATTTATTCACTACTAATAAATGTAAAACTTTACGGTCTTCAAATCGCGGTTCTTCAGTGCTTCTGGTTCAGCTTTTAAACATTTGTCACAGTCGCTCTTTGCTTGTACAATGAACGATGTGATGAATGTGATGAATCGCTTCATGTGCCTTTCCACCGCCTGCACCTCTGTCTGCTGCCAGGGTGTCTTCTGGGTACTTTTACCTAAAAGTGGACAGAAAAAACAATTGAAATGATAAAGTGTGTGCTGGAATTCCAATCCGAAGTTCTGAATCCTATTATCAGTATTTATTAGGTCTGGTTATTACAGTTTTTCTCAGTCGCTTTGGTGCATTTCTCACATCACTATTTACATTTGCACAACAGTTAAAGCAGTTCTCAGAACAATTAGTACAAACTGCAAAACCTAGTTGATAACCTGCAAAAGCGTATCACTTGCTCAAAATGGATAGCTCATTCCTCAAAAGCAAGTATTCATGTCAATGAAAGTGTCAGTGTCATCAAGATGAAAAGTCCTGACACCATTGTTTATGAACAAGATAGTCAAATGGCTTGGTTATGTTTTCATTATGACAGTTTATTCTGTAAATGTTTTCCATTGCAAAAAAGTCAGATCTTGGTAACACTACCTGTACATGCTCAAGATAGCACTATATACTATTTGAACAGCCATTTGAAAAATACAGTAAAGTTACACATTACTGTATTTAGTGAGGTAACAGAGTACAAGACACTGAATATGTATGTTTCACATTTTTACTGCATATGCTCTTTGCAATTCTAATTTGTTCACAGCATTGTGCAAATGAAATAAATACAGCTATGCATAGAGCTATGCACAACTGTAAACAATATTGCAGTACATATTGGAACTGAACATACAACATACAGTACATAGTACTGTAATCATTCATGCACATCCAGATGTTCCTCATCAGTGAAAGCTGAGATTCACCTGAGAGAAATTATTCAATTTAGGAGGCATTTTCAGAAAAATAATAATAATAATAATAATAATAATAATTTAAAAAAAAAGTGTAAAATTTGCTTGACAGATTTTGATAACTAGTTCAACATTTTTGTATGTAATGACTCAAGCAATGAAATGAGGACTATTAGTTTTATATGGAATGACTATTCAGCATTCACAAGTATAGTTAATTTTGACTGACATGACATAAGCAAATGATAATGTTATATAACAGCAGAGAGTTGTATGAAAGCAATAGATGCATGTCCAAAAGCATTTGCAGTTTGTTGGAAGGAATGAGAAACTGCTACTATGATGTGCACAAATGACTAAATGTTGTGGAGGTTGAACTAACTGTTGTGCAAATGTAAATAGTGATGTGAGAAATGCACCAAAGCGACTATTATTATTATTATTATTTATTAGGTCTTTTATTATTATTATTATTTATTAGGTCTTTTATTAGTCGGTTAGTCGCAGGACATACAGGCGCCGGCGCGATCATTTAACTTTCAATACTCTTATCTGTATGAATAAAAGGACAGAGTAATGCAAACTGTAAAGGTTCAACTCTTATTTCTGTAAACTCACAATAACTACAAAATGTTGTGCTTTGTAAAATAATGAAAACAATCAGGATGTGCTTTCTGCTGTCTCAGTGAACTTGAGCATCACAGAAATGAGCCGAAACTCAGCGTATACTCGCCTCACACCAGGGTGGGAATTATACCGCGGCCACGGCCGCCGTTGCCCTACACTTTGGCCTTCATGCCCCGTGAAAAAAAAATCATCGTACGGCCACAGTGGCCTGTGTGCCCTGGCCCTGTCCAAGTTCCATGTATAAAGCAGAGCATGTGAGCGGAGTGGAGCGGGAGCGAGCGGGGAGCGCGAGCGGGCGGATCTTGGACAGAGCGCAGAGCGGCAATTTCAAAAGGACAGAGCGTCGCCCTATTTCCCGCTCCAGTTTCGCTCCGCTCACACCACGAGTCTGAAGCATGCTTAGTCAAGCCTGACCCTGAATCCATCTGTCTTGCACAGTCATCAACAGTAGACTATTTTCAGTCAAAACTCAGCTCAATAATGGAGTTCAAAAACTCCAAACCATTATGTAGCCTACTATTAATAAGTCGCTCCGGAGTATAAATCGCAACAGTCAAAAAATGCGCCATGAAGAAGAAAAAACACATACAGTATAGGCCTAGCCTAAGTCGCACTGGACTATAAGTCGCATTTATTTAGAAATTTATTTCACAAAAAAAAAAAAACACAATGTTACAGACAAGTATAGCCTACTTGCCTCACAGACCTGAGACATATATATAAAGCTTGAAATGTCTACTTTTAAACAGAACAATTCAAAACGAAAGAAAACAGACTTCTCTCTTATGTAATCCGTATGAAATGTGCAATTCTCTCTGGCGCGTTCACTACTGCGAAGATCGCGAGTCAGCATCTTTCCAGCCGACACAGACATAAAAAAAATAAAAAACTGGTTTATTAGTAAACAATTAAAATGTCTCCTGCTATATTTTACATATTCATAATCATTAATTTTGCCGGTTCGTTGTGACAGCTTTTAGGTGCTTTATTGGCAGCAGCGCCACCCTTACATCGCATCAGCACCGAAAACATAGAGATTCTTTTCTTTTGGGGGCATTTTGTTTGTGTTCAGACTTTCTCAGTTGTTTTTAGGCGCGATGTTAGAGGATGCTGCTAATAAAGTTGCTAGTAGGCCCACACATTGGATTCACGTTTATTATTATAGGCTAAAAAAAATACCCCAGGTTTTATGCCGTTCGTATCATTTTATTTTGTTGTATTTATCCGCCACACCTTTAAGGCCGGTCCGTGAAAATATTGTCTGATATTAAACCGATCTGTGGCGCAAAAAAGCTTGGGGACCGCTACAAGTGATATACATGTAGATTTTTTTCCTTTTTTGGAGCGAGCGGGGGGCGATTTGAGTGGAGCGCGAAGCAAACTGCGTTGAGCGCTGAGCAATAATGATTGTGAGGGTGTATACCTTCTGGATGGAATGGTTCTCTCTCTCACACTCACATGATATAGAGGACTGAATGAATATTTTGAATGCTTTTATTGGCATTTGTGTTGTTTCTGAATGCTTTTATTGGCATTTATGTTGTTTCTATTGTTGTGTGAGGGTGTATACCTTCTGGATGTAATGGCGCTCTCTCTCTCTCTCTCATTAAAAAATGTTTTTTTTTATTAAAAAAGTCATAATCCATGTCTTATTCCAAATTAGGATGTTATGGTATCAATCTGAATGGGAAAACCATCGAATTGTACTCAATGGCCTTTGTGCCCTGTCATATGGCCTTGGTGCCCCTAAAAAAAAAAGAAAAGGTGGAGGCCAAATGGCCTTGCCCCTAAAATTACATAATTCCCACCCTGCCTCACACACACACACACGTGAGAAATATATCTATAGAAAGCTTGAAATGTCTGCTTTTAAACGAATCAATTCAAGTGGAAAATAAATACTCAGATTATGTAATCCGTATGAAATGCGAGTCACTGCGGAGATGACGAGTCTGTATCATCGACTTAATCTCTGCAGCCGAGAATATCAATAAATTATTACAATGTTTGTTTAGACAGTCTCCTTCTGACACAAGACACACTCAATCATTATTTTTGCCGGTGCGCTGCGGAACTTTAAGTGTGCGCTTGATCGCTAATTAGGCTATGTATTATATAGGCAATTAAAGGCTCATTATTATGAGTTATGGCTTATTAATATAAAAATGCGATTAGTTGACTAATAGCTTAATGAACGACTACTAGTCGACTAGAAAAAAAAAAAACTTTAGTCGAGGGCAGCCCTAGTATTTATGTCAGCATCTATATTGCAAGAGAAATTAATTTGCACTCTACCTATAAATAGAATTACACTGTCAATCAAACAGTGATTTTTACATTCAGTCACTTGGCCTGAAATGATCATTGGAGAAAAGGAAAATATATTAGGATCAATGTCTTGGCTGCAAGTTATTTTTATGCATCCATCCACTCAAACTGCTCCAGGGGTTAGGCTAGTTATTACTGATTCGGTGTTTTCATTTTTAGAACAGCTACAGTTCCTACTAGTGCCACAAAACACCTAGTAGATTCTAGCATCAACCAAGTAACCCTCTAAACAACTACAGATGGGTTCCTGAGCAACATGACTGTCAATCTCCCTCGGACTGGGGCTCCATGCAAGATCTCACCTCGTGGGGTCTCAATGATCCTAAGAAAGGTGAGAAATCAGCCCAGAACTACACGGGAGGAGCTGGTCAATGACCTAAAAAGAGCTGTGACCACCGTTTCCAAGGTTACTGTTGGTAATACACTAAGACGTCATGGTTTGAAATCATGCATGGCACGGAAGGTTCCCCTGCTTAAACCAGCACATGTCAAGGCCCGTCTTAAGTTTGCCAATGACCATTTGGATGATCCAGAGGAGTCATGGGAGAAAGTCATGTGATCAGATGAGACCAAAATAGAACTTTTTGGTCATAATTCCACTAAACGTGTTTGGAGGAAGAAGAATGATGAGTACCATCCCAAGAACACCATCCCTACTGTGAAGCATGGGGGTGGTAGCATCATGCTTTGGGGGTGTTTTTCTGCACATGGGACAGGGCGACTGCACTGTATTAAGGAGAGGATGACTGGGGCCATGTATTGCGAGATTTTGGGGAACAACCTCCTTCCCTCAGTTATGTAGTCAAATGATATGTAGATGAGGATCTGCATAGTAAAACTAGGCGTCGTAAGCTCCACATATGGTTATTTCGGGTGGAGATGCATGTACGCACAATCTTCCGCTGACTGGGATTTATAAAGTGAATTCTGCGCAGGTTCTGGCGTACGCACGGTTTTATAAGTCTGAATATTTTTTTGCGTACGCCATTTTTGGCTTTCGGGCGCACGTACACTTTTAGTAAGGTTCCTACGCACAGTTTTATAAATGAGGCCCCTGGTCTGAGATCTGGGTGTTAAAGTGCTCCTAAAGGGTCTAATTTAGTCTAAGAAATGTGTAAAGAGTTCACCTTTGGAAGAAGGCCTCACAGCACTGGCTCCTGTAGGCATCTCTTCATCTGATGGTGGTCTGGGTCTCTTGGGTGGTGGCGGCATGTCATTCCTCTTGGTAGGAGGAAGTGCCACCTCTGCTGATGGTTCTATGGAAAATAATCAAAGTTCAACATTTTCAGAAAGATACAATTTAAATGTACTATAGAATGCTGACAATACACTGTTATTTGTCACACTTATGCACTAATTATTTAAAATCATTAAAGTACAATAAACCCTAAACCTGTGCAATTGTTCATTATTGCAAGTATAATTGAACTACATCTTTCCAGCAGACATTTAATCAAATATAAGTGCAAGTAAATTGAGTATAACCATTTTATTTCATGTCTTAATCATCTGACATGATTCGTTTTGTGCCATGACACAACCAACACGAGAAGAGAGCAGATCAGCTAGTGTTTTATGAAAAATGAAAAATGTACAAGTTTCTCCTATGAAATATATTTTTTATGGTAGTAAACTCACAAAAAAATATTCACTCCAGAATGAATGTTTAGTGTAATTTAGTTGAAGAATAGCTTGGAGGCATTTGATTCATTACACAATGAGCCGTTTCGTCAAAAAAAACAACATTTGTTCAGCATACTGAAGCATCTTCTTTAATGTTGGCTATGATGTTAGAACAATATTTTTGTCTGTCAGGTCTTCACAAGTTACGTGACTGAAAATTATGAATAACTGCAAAATGTAGTAGTGTATTTTGACAGTAATACAAACCGTCAACAGTAGATGAACAGTGTCCCTCTTGTATGCTCCCGTCTTCCTCATCACAGTCAATAACGTTTCTGTGGAAGTTCAAAGTACAGCTTAACAATGGTATATAATGGATCATAAACACCTGGTATACGAATAGATGGTAGGGGTGTAACGGTTCACAAAATTTACGTTTCAGTTCAATACGATACACTTGTGTCACGGTTCGGTACGTTTTTGATACAGCAAAAAGAAAAAAAATGCCAGAGTAATTTCCTTGATTTAATTTTTTTATTCTTTTTTTTATTAAAACTAACATCATAAAGTATGATTTTTTTTTACTTTGAGCAATTCTGGAGCTATAATTGACTCTTCTTAGGAGCATATAAAACAAAACGCTCCTTGGAAAAAGTGAAATGTAATATTGTAGTAGTTATAAACAAAGGTTTATTTTAGTTCAGATTAACATTTGAGGGCAGCAATTGTATTTACAATGTCAAGTCAAGTCATCTTCATTTATATAGCGCTTTTAACAATGTAGATTGTCTCAAAGCAGCTTTACAGAGATAAGCTTATAATTTAAGGTAACAGAGATTGTTTCGGCTTTACAGCAGAGTTAAGTTATTTCCATCTAAAGTTAGTTTTGATTGATTTGCTTCCGTCGCAACGATCAAGCAATGTAGCCGCTAAGACGACACCATTCCCTCTACACAGACTTTAAACGCGAACCTGTGAGAAACGCTGATGGCGTTCACATGCGCATTTAGAATGGGTTCTATAGTTATGTGCGTTTGAATATACGCAGGTTAGGAATTCCCTACAAGCCAAGCCTAAACAAAGTACTTGTCTTTCCTTATAAATTTTGATAAAGAATTTTATTTTATTTTGTTGCTTTGGGGTAGGAACGCGAAACGAACAACGCCTTTCCCGACAACGCCTTATCTGTAGAGTGGTAGTGGGATCCTCCATAGGGAGAGACTAGTTGGCACTTCAGCACTGCGTTGTCATCGGTCCAGGCGAAAGTCATTCGTCAGATCTGGATACGGCCTGGATCCGGCAGGCTGCAGGAAAACCTCGGGATAAACACAGACACTAAAATTAGCGTAGATGCCATTCTTCTCATGATGTAACGAGTACATCAGGATTTTTGGGAAGTGTTCCCGAAAGCTAGGTCAAAGAGATGTGTCTTTAGTCTAGCTTTGAACTGACAGAGTGTGTCTGCTTCCCGGACAATGGTAGGAAGACTGTTCCAGAGTTTTGGTGCTAAATAGGAAAAGGATCTACCGCCAGCAGTCGATTTTGATATTCTAGGTATTAGTAACTGGCCGGAATTTTGAGATCGCAATAGACGTGACGGACTATAATGCGTTAAGAGCTCGCTCAAGTACTGCGGAGCTAAACCATTTAGTGCTTTGTAAGTGATCAGCAATATTTTAAAATTTATGCGATGTTTAATAGGGAGCCAATGCAGTTTTGACAGAACCGGGCTAATATGGTCATACTTCCTGGTTCTAGTAAGAACTCGAGCTGCTGCGTTTTGGACCAGCTGTAGTTTGTTTATTAAGCGTGCAGGACAACCACCCAGTAGAGCATTACAATAATCTAGCCTTGAGGTCATGAACGCATGAACTAATTGTTCCGCATTTGTCAATGAGAGCATATGGTGTAATTTAGATATATTTTTAAATGGAAAAATGCAGTTTTACAGATACTAGACACGTGACTTTCAAATGAAAGATTGGTATCAAAGAGCACACCCAGGTTCCTAACCGACGACGAAGACTTAACAGAGCAGCCATCAAGTGTTAGACAGTATTCTAGGTTATTACGTGAGGAAGTTTTTTGTCCAATAATTAGAAACTCTGTTTTTTCAGAATTTAGAAGTAGGAAATTACGAGTCATCCAATTTTTTTATATCCGCTATGCATTCCGTTCATTTTGTGAATTGATAAGTTTCGTTAGGTTTTGAAGAAATATAGAGCTGAGTATCATCGGCATAACAGTGAAAGCTAATGCCATGTTTCCTAATGATTTCTCCTAATGGTAGCATGTACAGAGTGAACAGCAGCGGTCCTAGTACTGAGCCTTGTGGTACGCCATACTGAACTTGTGATCGATGAGACATCTCATCATTTACTGCTACAAACTGATAACGGTCAGATAAGTATGATTTAAACCATGCTAGTGCATTTCCACTAATGCCAACATAATGTTCTAATCTATTTAAAAGAACGTTGTGGTCAATGGTGTCAAATGCAGCACTAAGATCGAGTAACACTAATAGAGAGATACAACCACGATCGGATGATAAGAGCAAATCATTTGTGACTCTAACGAGAGCTGTCTCGGTACTATGGTACGGTCTAAATCCTGAATGGAAATCCTCGCAGAGATCATTTCTTTCAAGAAAGGAACACAGTTGTGAGGATACTGCCTTTTCTAATATCTTTGACAGAAAAGGTAGATTCGAGATCGGCCTATAATTGACTAATTCTGTAGGATCAAGTTGCGTTTTTTTAACAAGCGGTTTAATCATAGCCAGCTTAAAGGTTTTTGGTACGTATCCTAGAGACAAAGACGAATTAATGATATTAAGAAGAGGATCTATGACCTCTGGAAGTATTTCTTTCAGTAGCTTAGTTGGTATAGGGTCTAACATACATGTTGTAGATTTAGATGATTTAATGAGTTTAGTAAATTCTTCCTCTCCTATATCAACGAATTAATCCAATTTTTCCTCAGGGAGACTACAATGCACTGCCTGATGCGATACTGTAGTAGACGGTTGCATAGTTATAATTTTGTCCCTGATATTATCAATCTTATAAGTGAAGTTCATAAAATCATTACTGCTGTGTTGCTTGGAAACTTCGGTGCTTGAAGCTTTATTTTTCGTTAGTTTAGCCACCGTTTCAAATAAATACCTAGGATTATGTTTATTTTCTTCTAATAGGGTTGAAAAATAAGCAGATCTAGCAGCTTTTAAAGCCTCTCTGTAAGTAATTGAGCTCTCCTTCCATGAAATGCGAAATACCTCTAGTTTTGTTTTCTTCCAGTTGCGCTCCATTTTTCTGGCTGCTCTCTTAAGGGCCTGAGTGTGCTCGTTGTACCACGGCGTTGGACTATTTTCTTTAATCTTCTTTAAGCGCAACGGAGCAACTGTGTCTAAAGTGCTGGAAAAGAGAGAGTTAAACATTTCTGTTGTAATATCGAGTTTATTTTAATGTCAAAATAAAACCAACGTAATGTTACTTGAAGGCATTATAGCCTACTATTCCTGCCAAACTTCCATGGTTGCAGTTAGTGTTACTACAGTAAATCCATGGTAAATCCATCTGTGGACACCGGATAGTTCATTTATGGCACAATGTTTCTCCTGGTTTCCACGTCAGAGCTGTTTGAACCGTTAATAACGGAGAAATGTGAATGTTTCTCACAAGATCTCTCAGCGATGTTATTACTTCTGTGGCGAATTCAAATGATTTCTTTACTGGATCTCTTATTAGCGCTGTGTAGTAACAGTGTCGTATGATCATGATCAGCTTGCGCTGCACTGGTCCAAACTGATAAACGGTCCGTCAACCACACAATAACGAGCAGTTTCGTTCCGCTTGCATTACGTTTGCCATTTGACGTTGGACAATGTTGTGGTCGCGCCGGCGTCTCTTACATAACGAGAGCGCTTGCCACACGCGACCCGCCTACATTTGAAATAACGAAATTTTGGTCGGCAGGAAAAATGGTCCAACGAACCGTTCGGTTTGAAAATGCGTACCGAACACAGAACCGAAAGCATCGTACCAAACAGTTCAATACGAATACGTGTATCGTTACACCCCTAATAGATGGTAAACAGAAAATCAAACAGAAAATCAAACAAAAGTCAAATAAAATACCACACCATCAGGATCTATCCCAATTTCATCCAAGTTCTTGCCATGGAACTCAGCTAATCTTCCTTGCTCAAGAGCCATTAGAACTTTGCTGATCTTGGCAAGTTGCAGGGTCTTCTCAGGGAGTCGATAGAACTCATGATGGATTCTTATGTCGTGTCCAAGAAAGTTTGCCAGCTGGTCCATCTCGGTGTCAGTCATATTCAGCACTGTTGAAAGGGTTGCGGCATGCTTTCGCAGTCTTGTAGATGTCAGTGACTTGGGACACTTTGCGTCACACACCTTTGCAAAGCCACGGAGGCAGTCTGACCCTCGAAAATATGTCATGGCTTCTGGTCTTGCAAACATATAGGAATTGTCTTTCAGAACCCCACAAGCCTCTCTCTGCTTAACAAGGAGTTCTAAGGCACATAGCATTTTTGAAGTCAGAAGAATTGGAACTGGTCGACCACGCTTCCCCCTTGCGATAACCCTTGTGAAGTGTCTGCAGAGATTGTTTTCCACTTCAGAGAGTGCCCAGTCCACATCCTCATGTGGATCAGAAGTGTCTCTTGATAGAAATGCAGACAAAGGCATGCTCGAAACCACTCCTTCCCTGCGCCGGTTAAAGAGAATCATCTGGGCTAGACACACCTTTGCCAGAAAAAAAAACAATTATTCCTGTCCAGCAAACCTTGCTCACACACACATCTTGATTAAAACCAGCTTCATGAGGACCTTTCACACACAACGTTATATTTCCTTATGGGGACTAGTTTCATCATATTCAACACACAAGTTTGAACTCAAACACTGACTGAAAGTGTGTTGTGGGGACGTCGTGAGTGTCCATTTTAAAGCAACAATTAACCTAGAAAATAAATCCCTGTGAAGGATAAAACTGGCCCTAAATACTCCACTAGCACTAAACTACAGGACACATGTCGTTACATGGTTTAATGTACTAATTTACACCAGATACGCATCAAAATATGCCTAAAAATCACTAAACCATGACAAAGAGAGACAGTAGACCTAAATCTTTAGTGATGAATGTGAACGTACCTGTTGAGGAGAGTTGATCTGAGCAGATTCATCATCCATCTGAGTCTCTGACTGGAGAGAAGGATCAGAAGCACTCGCTGCGCTGGTTTTAATGGCAACGCTGGTTATCTGTAAGAGACAACATTCATAATGACAAGATATTAGAACATGGAAACACAAGAGAGAAATCTGAAGCAGATACCACATGATTTCAGAGAAATAGACAAATCAACTTCATCTAAAACATTTATTCCTGTCCAGTCAACCCCTGTCTGCGCTCACACACATCTGGATAAAACCCGGCTTCATGGGGACCTTTCACACACCTTCATGGGGACCTTTCACACACAATGTTATAGTTCCTTATGGGGACTAGTTTCATCAAATTCAACACATGAGTTTGAACTCAAACACTGACTGAAAGTGTGTTGTGGGGACGTCGTGAGTGTCCATTTTAAAGCAACAATTAACCTAGAAAATAATTCCCTGTGAAGGATAAAACTGGCCCTAAATACTCCACTAGCACTAAACTACAGGACACATGTCGTTACACGGTTTAATGTACTAATTTACACCAGATACGCATCAAAATATGCCTAAAAATCACTAAACCATGACAAAGAGAGACAGTAGACCTAAATCTTTAGTGATGAATGTGAACGTACCTGTTGAGGAGAGTTGATCTGAGCAGATTCATCATCCATCTGAGTCTCTGACTGGAGAGAAGGATCAGAAGCACTCGCTGCGCTGGTTTTAATGGCAACGCTGGTTATCTGTAAGAGACAACATTCATAATGACAAGATATTAGAACATGGAAACACAAGAGAAAAATTTGAAGCAGATACCACATGATTTTATAAAAAGAGACAAATCAACTTCATCTAAAACATTTATTCCTGTCCAGTCAACCCCTGTCTGCGCTCACACACATCTGGATAAAACCCGGCTTCATGGGGACCTTTCACACACCTTCATGGGGACCTTTCACACACAATGTCATAGTTCCTTATGGGGACTAGTTTCATCAAATTCAACACATGAGTTTGAACTCAAACACTGACTGAAAGTGTGTTGTGGGGACGTCGTGAGTGTCCATTTTAAAGCAATAATTAACCTAGAAAATAATTCCCTGTGAAGGATAAAACTGGCCCTAAATACTCCACTAGCACTAAACTACAGGACACATGTCGTTACACGGTTTAATGTACTAATTTACACCAGATACGCATCAAAATATGCCTAAAAATCACTAAACCATGACAAAGAGAGACAGTAGACCTAAATCTTTAGTGATGAATGTGAACGTACCTGTTGAGGAGAGTTGATCTGAGCAGATTCATCATCCATCTGAGTCTCTGACTGGAGAGAAGGATCAGAAGCACTCGCTGCGCTGGTTTTAATGGCAACGCTGGTTATCTGTAAGAGACAACATTCATAATGACAAGATATTAGAACATGGAAACACAAGAGAAAAATTTGAAGCAGATACCACATGATTTTATAAAAAGAGACAAATCAACTTCATCTAAAACATTTATTCCTGTCCAGTCAACCCCTGTCTGCACTCACACACATCTGGATAAAACCCGGCTTCATGGGGACCTTTCACACACCTTCATGGGGACCTTTCACACACAATGTCATAGTTCCTTATGGGGACTAGTTTCATCAAATTCAACACATGAGTTTGAACTCAAACACTGACTGAAAGTGTGTTGTGGGGACGTCGTGAGTGTCCATTTTAAAGCAACAATTAACCTAGAAAATAATTCCCTGTGAAGGATAAAACTGGCCCTAAATACTCCACTAGCACTAAACTACAGGACACATGTCGTTACACGGTTTAATGTACTAATTTACACCAGATACGCATCAAATATGCCTAAAAATCACTAAACCATGACAAAGAGAGACAGTAGACCTAAATCTTTAGTGATGAATGTGAACGTACCTGTTGAGGAGAGTTGATCTGAGCAGATTCATCATCCATCTGAGTCTCTGACTGGAGAGAAGGATCAGAAGCACTCGCTGCGCTGGTTTTAATGGCAACGCTGGTTATCTGTAAGAGACAACATTCATAATGACAAGATATTAGAACATGGAAACACAAGAGAGAAATATGAAGCAGATACCACATGATTTCAGAGAAATAGACAAATCAACTTCATCTAAAACATTTATTCCTGTCTAGTCAACCCCTGTCTGCGCTCACACACATCTGGATAAAACCCGGCTTCATGGGGACCTTTCACACACCTTCATGGGGACCTTTCACACACAATGTTATAGTTCCTTATGGGGACTAGTTTCATCAAATTCAACACATGAGTTTGAACTCAAACACTGACTGAAAGTGTGTTGTGGGGACGTCGTGAGTGTCCATTTTAAAGCAACAATTAACCTAGAAAATAAATCCTTATGAAGGATAAAACTGGCCCTAAATACTCCACTAGCACTAAACTACAGGACACATGTCGTTACACGGTTTAATGTACTAATTTACACCAGATACGCATCAAAATATGCCTAAAAATCACTAAACCATGACAAAGAGAGACAGTAGACCTAAATCTTTAGTGATGAATGTGAACGTACCTGTTGAGGAGAGTTGATCTGAGCAGATTCATCATCCATCTGAGTCTCTGACTGGAGAGAAGGATCAGAAGCACTCGCTGCGCTGGTTTTAATGGCAACGCTGGTTATCTGTAAGAGACAACATTCATAATGACAAGATATTAGAACATGGAAACACAAGAGAGAAATTTGAAGCAGATACCACATGATTTTATAGAAAGAGACAAATCAACTTCATCTAAAACATTTATTCCTGTCCAGTCAACCCCTGTCTGCGCTCACACACATCTGGATAAAACCCGGCTTCATGGGGACCTGTCACACACCTTCATGGGGACCTTTCACACACAACGTTATAGTTCCTTATGGGGACTAGTTTCACCAAATTCAACACATGAGTTTGAACTCAAACACTGACTGAAAGTGTGTTGTGGGGACTTCGTGAGTGTCCATTTTAAAGCAACAATTAACCTAGAAAATAATTCCCTGTGAAGGATAAAACTGGCCCTAAATACTCCACTAGCACTAAACTACAGGACACATGTCGTTACACGGTTTAATGTACTAATTTACACCAGATACGCATCAAAATATGCCTAAAAATCACTAAACCATGACAAAGAGAGACAGTAGACCTAAATCTTTAGTGATGAATGTGAACGTACCTGTTGAGGAGAGTTGATCTGAGCAGATTCATCATCCATCTGAGTCTCTGACTGGAGAGAAGGATCAGAAGCACTCGCTGCACTGGTTTTAATGGCAACGCTGGTTATCTGTAAGAGACAACATTCATAATGACAAGATATTAGAACATGGAAACACAAGAGAGAAATCTGAAGCAGATACCACAGGATTTCAGAGAAATAGACAAATCAACTTCATCTAAAACATTTATTCCTGTCCAGTCAACCCCTGTCTGCGCTCACACACATCTGGATAAAACCCGGCTTCATGGGGACCTTTCACACACCTTCATGGGGACCTTTCACACACCACGTTATAGTTCCTTATGGGGACTAGTTTCATCAAATTCAACACACAAGTTTTAAGTCAAACACTGACTGAAAGTGTGTTGTGGGGACGTCGTGACTGTCCATTTTAAAGCAACAATTAATCCAGAAAAAAATCCCTGTGAAGGATAAAACTGGCCCTAAATACTCCACTAGCACTAACCTACTGGACACATGTCGTTACACGGTTTAATTTACTAATTTACACCAGATACGCATCAAAATATGCTTAAAAATCACTAAACCATGACAAAGAGAGACAGTAGACCTAAATCTTTAGTGATGAATGTAGGGATGCACCGATCCGATACTCAGTATCGGAATCGGCTCCGATACTGCCATTTTTGGCGGATCGGGTATCGGTCAGACAAGGCCGATCCAAATCCGATATTGTGCGTATACTATTCAGTGTTATTGTTAAGCCCCACAAACATTATAAAGCACCATAAGTTTTCGTGCACAATATTTTAAGTGTTCTGAAGCCATTATACAGTATAATGTGAGATATAAATTAATATTTAAGTGTTAAATTCAAGATCACGTAAACGTTTCCCTCAGCTGCGGCTGTCAATCATTCTTCATTCAGCACTCAAACAGCGCGTCGCGTCCGGTTATGACAGAACACACGATGAAACTCTCTCCAAGATGATTCAATGTTACTATTATTATACTTGATCTGTAGATAAAGGTCTATGGTTTCACATAAAACAACTTTATCTTGCTGGACTTTATTGCTGTACCTTAATCATGTTACTTTCCACCGGGTGTCTGTTAGATCACAACAGTAGAGTAAAGTCAGGTACTATTTGTTCTTCACGCGCACAGTAACTGAAATTTAAAAGAAAATGCTGAATAGACTATTGCATAGATAGATACTGTATAATACACTATGCATCATATGTATTTTCTTTGTGCTTTAAACTTTTCAATGCGGACTCGACGCGCTGCGCGCTGTGACTCATGTTGCTTCAAGAGCATCATTCTGCGCTCGGGATGCGCATAAGCGCTGTGGGCCGCACTGTATTGGAGCCTTTCATATCGTAATACAGGGACGCAATGAAAGATTATTAATAGCCGTTCTTGTCCTGTCCTATCTATTATGTTGCTACCTTATTAAACAGCTGTGCTATACATTTAAAAAATGTCTCAATTTTATAGTAGGATATAAAATAATTGCTATTTTTATCTTGTTTTTCATGAATGTATTTTACAACAATACAAAGAGCAATGTGTAAAGTTTTACCAGATTTAGTGTTACACTTATTGTCTCTAATTTGTTCTCCACTAAACATTTTTTTCACAAAATGTTCAGATTTTATACAATTAATTGTGCACTCGTGATTTTTCTAGACTAAATTTTATTGCTGAATTATCCACTAATCTAGTTTATAATAGCATTTATGTCAGATTATGATCATATATTTTTTGTTGGTGTTTTTCTTTTTTTTCAGTTCTTATCAGTTTAACACAGAGTAATAGAAATTCTACTTGATTAAAAAAAAACTGCGCTGGTATCGGTACGGATCGGTATCGGCCGATACTCAGAATTTTTGGTATCGGATCGGTTCTGAAAAAATGGTATCGTTGCATCCCTAGATGAATGTGAACGTACCTGTTGAGGAGAGTTGATCTGAGCAGATTCATCATCCATCGGAGTCTCTGACTGGAGAGAAGGATCAGAAGCACTCGCTGCACTGGTTTTAATGGCAACGCTGGTTATCTGTAAGAGACAACATTCATAATGACAAGATATTAGAACATGGAAACACAAGAGATAAATCTGAAGCAGATACCACATGATTTCAGAATTAAAAAAAAAGAAAAAAAAATACAAAAACATTTACAATTAAAACATGTCTTCATTTTACATAGTTAATCTTTAGTTTATTTTTGTGATTACATTTCACCCATAAGTTGCAATAAGGCCATTGCATGCCACACATAACTTGCAGAAAGAAAAGTGGCCTAAGACTGTACCACCTCACTCTTTAAATGTATAAATTTTAGGGGTGGGGTAGAAACACTGACCTAAAACGTAACTTAACTTATCATTTATAGACATGATTAGATTCATAGATTTCTAATAGATTCAAATTATAATCTATTCAACCAACAACTTGCTTAACATGTTGCAACAATGATATATTCTGTACACAGTGTGCTTTGCAACATACTTGTGTTCTCCAAGGGTAGTCTTCTCCTCCATAATCATAGGCAATTTCTTCTCCTTCTTTAATGTCATCCAGGGCAAACAGACAAAGGTGAGGCTTTCCATTGACGTCAGTTTTCTTCATCTTACAATTTGGATATTTGTGGTCATCAATAACGATCCGCCGAAACGATCCATCTTCTCTTGAGGCATCAATACTTAAATATGAAAGCATGAGAAAAGGATGAATACAAGTATTACAATATACCACCCCAAATCAGTGTCTTTTTTTACTATAGTTTAGCACAGGGTTTCTCAAACTCAGTCCTGGAGGGCCACTGTCCTGCACAGTTTAGCTCCAAAACTGATCAAACACACCTAGCTGTGAGTTTCTAGTGATCCTGAAGACATTGATTAGTTTGCTCAGGTGTGTTTGATCAGGGTTGGAGCTAAACTGTGCAGGACAGTGGCCCTGCAGGACTGAGTTTGAGAGACCCTGGTTTAGCATAAGGAATATGGTGCAACTTGACTTCTTACCACCATGTTTTCCCTCGCCAAATGAAATCAAACATAAATGCAGCACAGGATGCGTGGTAACATGTTCTTCTTCTCTGCAGCTCTGCATCATTTATCATATCTCCCCTGTACTCAAAATCACCTTTGCAAAAGGCACCCTTTGCGAATAGACCACGTCCTGCAAAATACAGAATTTTTTTTTTTTCACCAAAAATAAAATCTTATAGATAAAGGATGCCAAATACACAAAAAGACATCAATAGTTGGCAGCAGTATGGTTAGGACATGCATATGATGGTAAATATTAAATGATAAATCACACCACCTTACCTTTCACTGGATTGATATACTTCACATCTAATTTGAATGTTTTGTCAGTCTTCGAAACAACATGATGCATGGCATCCTTAAGGGGGCTGATTCGTGGTGGCATTTCAAACTGAGAGAAAAAAAATTGTAATAAATAATAGTGTGAAAATGGGGAGACATGCAGAATTAAACTAGCATGTTCAATAAGTAGATAAGAATGTTATTGTAATGTAACACTGCATTACAATGATATCGTATGTATCAATGTAAGACAAGAAATCAGAACTCAAGGATATCACATTTATTGACTAACTTACTAGCCTTGAGGGCATAAACTCAACATTTTCACTTAGGCTCTAATCTCTCACAAAACCAACATCTATATAATCCCAGGTAGCCTTGACAATTAACTACTTATTTGGCTCTTAACCTAACTACTCTTTTGAACGATCTCGCCATACAAACCCCAGTTTATTTTAAGTTACTGTCATAATTAAAACAAAGTTTATTCATTTAAAGCTACTTACCATTTCAGTGTTTTTTATTTTTGCCTAACGTTACTTAATTGCTCTGTTAACGATATCAATACTAAAAGTCAAACACAAGTGTGATATTCCTCCCCCTCACCCTGTCCTGACAAGTAATAAAACATAACATTACCTTTAATTTAAAGTAGAAAATAATCTACTGTCCAGCACGCGAACTAGACAGAAACAGACTTAATAACCCAATTCCTTCATTAGCAATCAATCAGACTAAACACCTGACGACACTTTTCAGTTGAAATGAAGTACTTAACATTACATTGTATGATTTTGTGATCGCTTATTGGAAAAACACAAAAACACGTCAGGCCACACTTAGCCTCAACAATTAGCACTAACTAGCTAGCAGCTAACGTTAGCCCGCTGCCTAATCTAATTAACCTAACTGGTTTCATACATATGTGCTTAACGTACCTTGAGCTTCACTTTTATCCTCTGCAGAAGTTTAGATCCTTAGTTGGCATCTCCAGTAAATAATCTTCTTCTTTGTCTTCCGTGTACAGTATCAATTTAATACTTATATTTTCAAGTTGTTGTTGAATTCCTTCCTTATGAGGACCCGGAAGTGGGCGGTACTCAACCATAATTGGAAAATGTGTGTGTGGAGAAGTGAGTGCATTACCAGCCAAAAATGTTTGGGGGCGCAGCTGAGCACACACTTCACACACTCACACTACCTCATAATCGTGTGTTATGGGCCAATGCTGAAACTCCGCCCAGCACCTTCAGAATAGTTCCTCTATTCAATTCAATGGGTCATCCTTATGGGGACCTGATTTTTGGTCCCCACAACGCAAGAGGTCCCCATTACGTGACTGTGTAAACAGATTCTTGTCCCCACAACGTGATAAATACCAACTCACACACACAGTGGAGAGTACACACACACAGCGGAGAGCACACACACACACACACACAGTGGAGAGCACACACACACAGTGGAGAGCACACACACACACACACACACACACACACACACACACACACACAGTGGAGAGCACACACACACACACACACACACACACACAAACAAACAGTGGAGAGCACACACACACACACACACACACAGTGGAGAGCACACACACACACACACACACAGTGGAGAGTACACACACACAGCGGAGAGCACACACACACACACAGTGGAGAGCACACACACACACACACACACACACAGTGGAGAGCACACACACACACACAGTGGAGAGTACACACACACAGTGGAGAGCACACACACACACAGTGGAGAGTACACACACACAGTGGAGAGCATGTGCAATGGGGCAGTCATGGCCTAGTGGTTAGGGAGTTGGACTGGTAACCCAAAGGTTGCTGGTTCGATTCCAGAACTGGTGGGAAATGACTGAGGTGCCCTTGAGCAAGGCATCTAACCCCTAATCGCTCCCCGGGCGCCACACAAAGGCTGCCCGCTGCTCTGGGTGTGTGTATCCACGTTTGCAGTGTGTGTGTGTTAACTACTCACTACTCTGCTCCTAATGTGTGTGCATTAACTTGGATGGGTTAAATGCAGAGGTCAAATTCCAAGTATGGGTTACCATACTTGGCCGTCACGTGTCACTTTCACTTTCACTTTCACACACACACACACACACACACACAGTGGAGAGCACACACACACACAGTGGAGAGTACACACACACAGCGGAGAGCACACACACACACACACAGTGGAGAGCACACACACACACACACACAGTGGAGAGTACACACACACAGCGGAGAGCACACACATACAGTGGAGAGCACACACACACACACACAGTGGAGAGCACACACACACACACAGTGGAGAGTACACACACACAGTGGAGAGCACACACACACACACACACACACACACAGTGGAGAACACACACACACACACAGTGGAGAGTACACACACACAGTGGAGAGCACACACACACACACACACACAGTGGAGAGCACACACACACACACACACACACACACAGTGGAGAGCACACACACACACACAGTGGAGAGTACACACACACAGCGGAGAGCACACACACACACAGTGGAGAGTACACACACACACAGCGGAGAGCACACACACACACACACACACATACCTACTTAACCACAATGTGAGGACGTATGACTGGGAACCCTACCTTTAGGGACACCCCTTTCTGAAGGGTCTAGAGACAAAAGAAAGATATGACTGCACTTCTGGAGAAGCTGTCATCACACTTATCACTTGATTTTATCGATAAAAGCCTTTCTTAAAGACCTGACATTTTGCCTTCACTTTAGGGACAGTATTTTTTATGTCCATTTTGGGGACATTAAACACAAACTCTGATCAAGCCATACTTTGAGGACCATGGTGATACACAGACTCTGGTTAAGGTATACTTTCAGGACATTGTTGTAATGTTATAAATTATTTATCCTAAGAAGACACAGAAGTAGAATATTACAATTCAAAGTTCCAAAACTGGACACTGAAATCAAGCTAGTGCAGAGATACAGGTGTGAGAGAGTAAACTGGGTTTTTTTTTTTTCAAGATCACTGAAAATGGGTAGCCTACATTTTGGTCTGATTTGTAGCTTGAGATCAAGTGTCTTTGGCTGCTCGTTTGGGGAAGGACTATTAACATTCAGAAATATTATTGATTTGACTGTATTGACTATCAGAAAAAAAAAATTAACAGAATTGAGTTGAATAATGACACTATTGTCTTCAATTTCAACTGTAAAACAGCTCTACAGAAGTCATTTCATGTTGAAATTTGCAAGTTATTTTATGTGTGAAGCTGCTTTGAAACGATCTGTATTGTATAATGCGCTATAGAAATAAAGCTGATTCACTTCATAGTAGAGAACACTTCACTGACCACGGCCTGCATCCCTCTAGTTAATTTACCAACAACTGCAAAATAATCATCATCACAAAAACATCTTGATTTTTCACTCGCCAGAGTCATCTTTGGCTTCTCACTGGGGCTCTAACACATTAGGCATGTTCTTCTGTAAAGTGTAGTAATTGTCCAAAAAAACAAACAATTAAATGACTCTTTGGGGACTTGAGTGACACACACACTCCGATTAAATGACTCTTTGGGGACTCTAGTGACACACACACTCCGATTAAATGACTCTTTGGGGACTCTAGTGACACACACACTCCGATTAAATGACTCTTTGGGGACTCTAGTGACACACACACTCCGCTTAAATGACTCTTTGGGGACTCTAGTGACACACACACTCCGATTAAATGACTCTTTGGGGACTCTAGTGACACACACACTCCGATTAAATGACTCTTTGGGGACTCTAGTGACACACACACTCCGATTAAATGACTCTTTGGGGACTCTAGTGACACACACACTCCAATTAAATGACTCTTTGGGGACTCTAGTGACACACACACTCTGATTAAATGACTCTTTGGGGACTCTAGTGACACACACACTCCGATTAAATGACTCTTTGGGGACTTGAGTGACACACACACGCCGATTAAATGACTCTTTGGGGACTCTAGTGACACACACACTCAGATTAAATGACTCTTTGGGGACTTGAGTGACACACACACTCCGATTAAATGACTCTTTAATATTAACACCTTGAACACATTGTGTTGAAATTACACATTGCAGTTAATGACAGAAATTCAAAAAGATTCAAAATAAAAATAAAAGAACAACAAAGAAAAATCAATTAACTTGGAGGTGGGAATGATTCTCAGTGCCCAACTATCCTCAATACTTCATCCATACACCCTTCTTCAAAATCTCTCTACTTCCTCCTTTCCATCTTCTTTACCTTTACTCCTCCCTCTTTTCATCCCCTTTACCTTCACTCCTCCCTCTTTTCATCCTCCCTCTTTACCTTCACTCCTCCCTCTTTTCATCCCCTTTACCTTCACTCCTCCCTCTTTTCATCCTCCCTCTTTACCTTCACTCCTCCCTCTTTTCATCCCCTTTACCTTCACTCCTCCCTCTTTTCATCCTCCCTCTTTACCTTCACTCCTCCCTCTTTTCATCCTCTTTACCTTCACTCCTCCCTCTTTTCATCCTCCCTCTTTACCTTCACTCCTCCCTCTTTTCATCCTCCCTCTTTACCTTCACTCCTCCCTCTTTTCATCCTCTTTACCTTCACTCCTCCCTCTTTACCTTCACTCCTCCCTCTTTTCATCCTCTTTACCTTCACTCCTCCCTCTTTACCTTCACTCCTCCCTCTTTTCATCCTCTTTACATTTACTCCCTCTTTTTCACCCTTTACATTAGCTGTGTTGGACATGGGCTGTGGCTGGATGTAACTGATCTGTGAGAGTTGCAGTGTGCAGGCGAAAACAGAGACGCGAGTCGTACACTTTCTGCTGCCCGTAGTGACGCTCACGCTGTGTTTGCATACTTTACCACAGCTGAAGTGAAATAAATGCATTATTTGCCAAATACACAGATATTTCAGAGACATTTTCATGCAATACATGTACTGCTTAATACAGCGTCTGTTTGTACAAGAATAAAGTTCAACATAAGCCTAAATACCGATGAAGTGGGGACTACATTGTATCTGTTTTATTTGGATAAACATGACAATATAACAGCGTGTCTACATGAAAGGGGATTTCACTGTTATAAAAAACAGATTTGTGATCATTAGTGGATCTAAAGGTGTGAGAATTAACACGTAATCGTTGTGTTGCAGTGGATTCGGCCAATCGTGGATCGGTTGTGTCGTCATCAGAGCTTGTGAGTCGCTCTGGAGAAGCTGCGCTGGCTGAGTCCTCCTGCTCTCCAATCGCTCTCGCCGTACTCACAGTCACGGGGCTTCGCTGTCTGAAGTCGGACACAAGTTCTAACCGGCATGCACTGCTCAAGTCACCCGCTGATTGGTCTGTGCAGCGCTGCATGAAGTCAACAAGCCTAAAGCTCTCCTCCCTCTTTTCATCCCTCTTTACATTCTCTCCTCCCTCTTTTCATCCCTCTTTACATTCTCTCCTCCCTCTTTACATTCCTTTACATTCTCTCCTCCCACTTTTCATCCCTTTACATTCTCTCCTCCCTCTTTACATCCCTTTACATTCTCTCCTCCCTCTTTAAATTCCTTTACATTCTCTCCTCCCTTTTCATCCCTTTACATTCTCCTCCCTCTTTACATTCCTTTACATTCTCTCCTCCCTCTTTACATTCCTTTACATTCTCTCCTCCCTCTTTTCATCCCCTTTACATTCTCTCCTCCCACTTTTCATCCCTTTACATTCTCTCCTCCCTCTTTTCATCCCCTTTGCATTCTCTCCTCCCACTTTTCATCCCTTTACATTCTCTCCTCCCACTTTTCATCCCTTTACATTCTCTCCTCCCTCTTTTCATCCCCTTTACTTTCTCTCCTCCCACTTTGCATCCCTTTACATTCTCTCCTCCCTCTTTACATTTCTTTACATTCTCTCCTCCCTCTTTACATTCCTTTACATTCTCTCCTCCCACTTTTCATCCCTTTACATTCTCTCCTCCCTCTTTACATTCCTTTACATTCTCTCCTCCCTCTTTTCATCCCTCTTTACATTCTCCTCCCTCTTTACATTCTCTCCTCCCACTTTTCATCCCTTTACATTCTCTCCTCCCTCTTTACATTCTCTCCTCCCACTTTACATTCCTTTACATTCTCTCCTCCCACTTTGCATCCCTTTACATTCTCTCCTCCCTCTTTACATTCCTTTACATTCTCTCCTCCCTCTTTACATTCTCTCCTCCCTCTTTACATCCCTTTACATTCTCTCCTCCCTCTTTTCATCCCTTTACATTCTCTCCTCCCTCTTTACATTCCTTTACATTCTCTCCTCCCTCTTTACATTCCTTTACATTCTCTCCTCCCTCTTTACATTCTCTCCTCCCACTTTACATTCCTTTACATTCTCTCCTCCCTCTTTTCATCCCTTTACATTCTCTCCTCCCTCTTTACATTCCTTTACATTCTCTCCTCCCTCTTTTCATCCCTTTACATTCTCTCCTCCCTCTTTTCATCCCTTTACATTCTCTCCTCCCTCTTTACATTCCTTTACATTCTCTCCTCCCTCTTTTCATCCCTTTACATTCTCTCCTCCCTCTTTACATTCCTTTACATTCTCTCCTCCCTTTTCATCCCCTTTGCATTCTCTCCTCCCACTTTTCATCCCTTTACATTCTCTCCTCCCTCTTTTCATCCCCTTTGCATTCTCTCCTCCCACTTTTCATCCCTTTACATTCTCTCCTCCCACTTTTCATCCCTTTACATTCTCTCCTCCCTCTTTTCATCCCCTTTACATTCTCTCCTCCCACTTTGCATCCCTTTACATTCTCTCCTCCCTCTTTACATTTCTTTACATTCTCTCCTCCCACTTTTCATCCCTTTACATTCTCTCCTCCCTCTTTTCATCCCTTTACATTCTCTCCTCCCACTTTTCATCCCTTTACATTCTCTCCTCCCTCTTTACATTCTCTCCTCCCTCTTTTCATCCCTTTACATTCTCTCCTCCCTCTTTACATTCCTTTACATTCTCTCCTCCCTCTTTTCATTCCCTTTGCATTCTCTCCTCCCACTTTTCATCCCTTTACATTCTCTCCTCCCACTTTTCATCCCTTTACATTCTCTCCTCCCTCTTTACATTTCTTTACATTCTCTCCTCCCTCTTTACATTCCTTTACATTCTCTCCTCCCACTTTTCATCCCTTTACATTCTCTCCTCCCTCTTTACATTCCTTTACATTCTCTCCTCCCTCTTTTCATCCCTTTACATTCTCTCCTCCCTCTTTACATTCCTTTACATTCTCTTCTCCCACTTTTCATCCCTTTACATTCTCTCCTCCCTCTTTACATTCCTTTACATTCTCTCCTCCCTCTTTTCATCCCTTTACATTCTCTCCTCCATCTTTACATTCCTTTACATTCTCTCCTCCCTCTTTTCATCCCTTTACATTCTCTCCTCCCTCTTTACATTCCTTTACATTCTCTCCTCCCACTTTTCATCCCTTTACATTCTCTCCTCCCTTTTTTCATCCCTTTACATTCTCTCCTCCCACTTTTCATCCCTTTACATTCTCTCCTCCCTCTTTTCATCCCCTTTACATTCTCTCCTCCCTCTTTACATTTCTTTACATTCTCTCCTCCCTCTTTACATTCCTTTACATTCTCTCCTCCCACTTTTCATCCCTTTACATTCTCTCCTCCCTCTTTACATTCCTTTACATTCTCTCCTCCCTCTTTACATTCCTTTACATTCTCTCCTCCCACTTTTCATCCCTTTACATTCTCTCCTCCCTCTTTACATTCCTTTACATTCTCTCCTCCCTCTTTACATTCCTTTACATTCTCTCCTCCCTCTTTTCATCCCTTTACATTCTCTCCTCCCTCTTTACATTCCTTTACATTCTCTCCTCCCTCTTTACATTCCTTTACATTCTCTCCTCCCTCTTTTCATCCCTTTACATTCTCTCCTCCCTCTTTTCATCCCTTTACATTCTCTCCTCCCTCTTTACATTCCTTTACATTCTCTCCTCCCACTTTTCATCCCTTTACATTCTCTCCTCCCTTTTTTCATCCCTTTACATTCTCTCCTCCCTCTTTACATTCTCTCCTCCCTCTTTTCATCCCCTTTACATTCTCTCCTCCCTCTTTTCATCCCTTTACATTCTCTCCTCCCTTTTTTCATCCCTTACATTCTCTCCTCCCACTTTTCATCCCTTTACATTCTCTCCTCCCTCTTTACATTCCTTTACATTCTCTCCTCCCTCTTTTCATCCCTTTATATTCTCTCCTCCCTCTTTACATTCCTTTACATTCTCTCCTCCCACTTTTTATCCCTTTACATGCTCTCCTCCCTTTTTTCATCCCTTTACATTCTCTCCTCCCTCTTTACATTCTCTCCTCCCTCTTTTCATCCCCTTTACATTCTCTCCTCCCTCTTTTCATCCCTTTACATTCTCTCCTCCCTTTTTTCATCCCTTACATTCTCTCCACCCTCTTTACATCCTTTACATTCTCTCCACCCTCTTTACATCCTTTACATTCTTTCCTCCCTCTTTACATTCTCTCCTCCCTCTTTTCATCCCATTTACATTAGGCTTGTTGGACTTCATGCAGCGCTGCACAGACCAATCAGCGGGTGACTTGAGCAGTGCATGCCGGTTAGAACTTGTGTCCGACTTCAGACAGCGAAGCCCCGTGACTGTGAGTACGGCGAGAGCGATTGGAGAGCAGGAGGACTCAGCCAGCGCAGCTTCTCCAGAGCGACTCACAAGCTCTGATGACGACACAACCGATCCACGATTGGCCGAATCCACTGCAACACAACGATTACGTGTTAATTCTCACACCTTTAGATCCACTAATGATCACAAATCTGTTTTTTATAACAGTGAAATCCCCTTTCATGTAGACACGCTGTTATATTGTCATGTTTATCCAAATAAAACAGATACAATGTAGTTCCCACTTCATCGGTATTTAGGCTTTTGTTGAACTTTATTCTTGTACAAACAGACGCTGTATTAAGCAGTACATGTATTGCATGAAAATGTCTCTGAAATATCTGTGTATTTGGCAAATAATGCATTTATTTCACTTCAGCTGTGGTAAAGTATGCAAACACAGCGTGAGCATCTCACAATTTTAATTTCTATACCTTTATCCTTATTTCTTTTTATTTAGCTCCAAAGTGTTAAAGTGTTTGTGCCTCCCTACAAACCACCCTTTCTTTAAGAGTCGTGATCCTGTTCCGCACATAATTTCTCACACCAGTCCATGTTCGCTGCTTCAAAGCTTCTGGCTCTGCGTCACTACGGGAAGCAGAAAGTGTCCGCCACACGTGGCTGTTTTCAGCTCCTCCCGCCTGCACACTGCAACTCTCACCGATCGGTTACATCCAGCCCATGTTCAACACACCTATTCACTCTTCCCTTTTTATCCTCTTTACATTCTCTCCTCCCTCTATGACAGAAATATCAAAAAGTTTAACATGACATTCCATCCAACTTCATTGCAACTGAACAAAGAAAACTGAATAATGAAAATTGACTATTTTACAATCCTCTACTTCTTCATTAGCCTTCTTATACTCTAACTTTTCACTTTATATTCTGTTTCATTCCATCCTCAAAATATTTCTACACCTTCATCCTCATTTCTTTTAATTTAGATCTATTTCTTACAAAAAGAGCATAATGTGCAAAGTGTTAAAGTGTTTGTGCCTCCCTACAAACCACCCTTTCTTTTAAGAGTCGTGATCCTGTTCCGCACATAATTTTTCACACCAGTCCATGTTCGCAGCTTCAAAGCTTCTGGCTCTGCGTGAATGCATCTTTCACAGTCTTGCTTACCAGGAACTTTGCATGTCTTGATGAACTTCATCATGTGTCTCTCTACTGCTTTTACCTCACTGTCCTCCCATTTCTTTTTTGGAGCGTTTGAAGAACCTATGAAATAGTTAAAAACAAGTAAATACTCATTACACATTCTCATTACAACTAAATTGGTGAGTAAAGACCAAATCAAGACTAATGTGTCCAAATGTGTAGATTTTTTTTTTTAAATTTGGCTGGATATTGCCGCATGGAGCCAATTCATGTTTATTTGATTATTGTTGTTTGTGTAGTTTAGAGATTTTTCTTACCTTGATCCTCCTGTGAAACAGATTGATCAGATTGAACAAGTTGATCAGTCTCTGCTGGTGCTGTTGTTTGAGATAGGTCACTGTAATTCTCCTCATCACTTGACATGGAATCACCTTGGGCTTCAAGTTGCTCTAAATAATTCATTGACAAAAAATTAACATTTTATTGCTTATACTTACCATCTGTGACATGATTATATACATTGTTTTGCAAATATGTAAAGAACAGATACACACAGACAGTCTAAGTATACTCATACCATTTGGGTCGATTTCAATGTCATCAAGTTTCTTTCCTTTGTAGTCAGACAGTGTTCCTTTCTCCATGGCCATTAGGACTTTACTCATTTTTGCCAGCTGCAGTGTTCCCTCTGGTAACCGGTAATACTGTCTGTGGATTCTGATATCGTGACCAAGGAAATCAGCCAGTTGGTCTGCTTCATTCTCATTAAGGTTAAGAATTTTAGACATGGTTGCTATGTGTTTCCTGAGCCTAGTTGATGACAGTGCTTCGGGGTTCTTTATGCCACATTCGCAAGCAGCTTTTTTGATGCACTCTCCTCCTCTGTAGGCAGACATTGCTCCACATCTAGCAAACATAAAGGGATTCTCTGCTGGAACACCACAAAGCTCACGCGTTTCAACAAGCAGCTCCATGGCAGAAACCATTGAAGGCTTGAGGAGCACAGGAACCTTTCTCCCTCGTTTACCCCGGATCTCAACTCTTGAGAAGTGCAGACACAGCTTCCTCTCAAACTCAGACAGACAGATGGCAATGTCTTCGTGTAGCTCAGAAGAATCCCTGCTTTTAAAAGCTGACAAAAGCATCCGGGATACCTCACCTTCTCTCCTTCGGTTGAACAGGATGACCTGGGACAGCGTGACCTTAGCAAGAGCAGCGTAGCTGTCAGCAGAAGGGCAAGATCTGAGCTTATTTAGGAGCCCATTGTGTTTCTTTTCAAGATGTGCGTGCAGGACTTTGACATCCTGAGTGAAAGGAATGATCTGTGGTGTGTTCCACTTGGCTTCTTTCAATGTAGTTATAGCACCAGCAGAAATGTACTCATTCCACCTTGCATGGTGTATTTTCCTGAAGTCTCGGGCACACTCAGCACGATCATGATCTCCATACATCATGGCATTGCTCTCAACAATGCTACAGATCTTGTTTAAAGAATGCCCAAGTTTGAGAGCTAAAGAAGGAATGCGGTAGGAGTTTTTCTCTTCATCGTAGCCAGATACAACTTTAACAGCTGCTATGACATGTTTGAAGTTAGTTGGTATGATGAAGTCTACCATTGTTCTCAGTGGGGTAATCTTCCTTGCTTCAAGAAGAAGTCTGCCTACTTCTCTCATCTTCTGTCTGATGTAGTCATGTTTGGTCACATCAGACCCCATCCTGTTGAACATGTGCTCCCCCAGCTGCATGATGCATCTGTCAGTATGAACTACTCGCGAAACTTCATCATATTTCATAAAGGACAGTATTTTCTTTAAACCTTTGCTCACTTCTAAGCCGACTGGTGTGTTTAGAGCACACAGAGATCTAACTCTTTTCCTGCCCTGGGCATCATCATCTTTAGGTTTCAGAGGACAGTTTTTGATATGTTTCCAAAGGCTACGCTTGTTATAAAGCCCTTGGCAGTAAATGCAGTGAATAAATTCTTTGGCTCTTTGTCTATTTTTTGGACGGTAGCAGGCAATCATCTCCCCATGTCCTTGTCTCACCACATCTGTGTTGTGGGCAAAGTTGCCCCTTTTTCTAAGGAGATTTAACTGTACTCGTCTTTCTTTGGAATGTTTTGGAAATGCTACTGCCTTTACAACCCCCACTTCGTTGCGATGGACAAATTCAAGGTGTCTTGCCATTTTTGAATATGGCTTAGAGCAATAAAGGCAAAACTGCTTCTTGTTGTACGCCTTGCGGAGTTCCGTCTTTGGTGATGGCATTGACTGAATAAAAGTCTTATCACCAGACAAGGTGTTTGTCTCTTTAGATTGGCATTTCATCTTTTTTGGTGATGGTACAGTCATTAATTGATCAGATGAACTACCTGCCTCGTTGGGAGATGTTGGATGTATCAAAGCACTTTTGACCATGTCATGTCCAGAAGAACTACCATCCGATTCATCTGAGCTGATTTTTGGTATGTAGTCAACATCGCTGTAGTCTGTGACATCACTGTAGTCTGTGTCACAGACGGCACTTCCTGAATCCTGAATGAGAGAATATAACACTTACTCAAGGCAGTGGTTCCTGTAACATTACGTTTCATCGCATTGTGGACACTAGTAAGCAAAGTCATAATTATGCAAAAGGAATTGAGCATATAAAGTATCACATGGCAAGTCACATACCTGTCTTTTTCTTGATGGCCTTAAAGAGGATATCTGGAAAAGGAGAAATACAAACAAATGTAAATAATATATAATTTCATATAATCTATTAATAGTTCTACCAGTGCAATACAGCCAGACCATCCCAATAATTAAGCAAATTAATCTACCCACCTCCCTTAATGAGAGTGTCTCAGACATCTGCGATGAGTGAACCACAGGTGTTGATGCAGCACAAGGTGAAGATAAGGGTGGAGCAGGAGAAGATGAGGATGATGAAGGCTGCCCAGGCGAGGATGATGAAGGCTGCCTAGGCGAGGATGGTGAAGGCTGCCCAGGCGAGGATGAGGATGATGAAGGCTGCCCAGGCGAGGATGATGAAGGCTGCCCAGGCAAGGATGATGAAGGCTGCCTAGGCGAGGATGATGAAGGCTGCCCAGGTGGGGATGATGAAGGCTGCCCAGGCGAGGATGAGGATGATGAAGGCTGCCCAGGCGAGGATGATGAAGGCTGCCCAGGCGAGGATGATGAAGGCTGCCCAGGCGGGGATGATGAAGGCTGCCTAGGCGAGGATGATGAAGGCTGCCCAGGCGAGGATGAAGGTGGCATGGGTGGCGCAGGAGCTGGTGACGGTGATGAGGACAGGGCAGGAGGGCATGAGGTTGATGAGCCCATTATAGAGGTGGACAAAGCACAGGGTGCCGATGAAGAGGGTGCATCAGATGTGGATGCGACTGAGGATGACTGTGACAGCTTGAAATATAATTTGAATAAAAATATAAGGTCTAAAAGCAAAAGGACTAAGCAAACTGTTAATTAATAAAATTCATTAATAATAAAATAATTAACCGTTAATCGACTGAGGCGTTGATCACAGAATAGTGTGATGTTCACATATTACTCACCAAACAAACTTTTTGTGATTGCTGTTTAGCAATCTTGTGTTCCTTTTCAATTTCTGCTCTGTTAAAACGTTCATAGCAATCTTCATGATGTTTTCTTAATTTTGCCAATCTTGATTGAAACCGCTTCTGCAGATATATAAAGAGGTATTTAGCTTAAAGCAGGGCTCAGTAGTTTCTGGATTTCTTCGCTGTATTCTCGCTTTTTGCTCGCAGGTTTCTCTCTAGAGCTCCCCCCACAGCTTCGGAATAGATATTTGACAACACTGTTGTAAAAACTAGTTGGCGATTCTCAGACACCAGAGGCTAGTAGATCAACGACATCAAAGCAGATGGGACATTCTTTAAAACGTCTTCTTCATTCGGGTTCAAACAGCGAGAGGGAGCGCAATAATGACAGCATTTTAGCAGATTTCTTTTGGCCGTAAAGCAATTGTTTACATCGCGAGACCTGATATCATGCGAGACTTCCTGAAGCGGCGGCCCGCCGGCTCAAAGTTGCAAGTGCGGATTTTCCGCTCACGGGCACCAGGGGGGTGCGAAACGACCACCATTCAACCCGAAATAAGTAATATAACCATTCCAATGACTCCGAAGCTGTTCAGTTAAGGTAAAAAAAAGTTACTTAGAGCACCTTTAAAGAAGAATAAAATGTACATTAGCAATATTGAAAACTGTGGCACCCATTTCAGACAAGAACAAACACACTGTAGGAGTGAACAAAAAATAAAGAAACATGTTTTGCACATTTCAAAGCAAAGATCATTAATAAAATAAAAAACTCTAAACAAACATTTATACAAACTTTACATACAAATTGTGACAATAATCACATTAATAGTTACATTGGTTCAGACATTAAAACTCTGAACCAATAACTACTTAAAAGGATTAGTTCACTTCAGAATTAAAATTTCCTGATAATTTACCCGCCATCACACCATCCAAAATGTTCATGCCTTTCTTTCTTCAGTGGAAGAGAAATTAAGGTTTTTGAGGAAAACATTCCAGAATGTTTCTCCATATAGTTTCTTCATGAACATCTTGGATGATGTGAGGTTAAATCATCTTGGATGATTTAACTAGCAGAGGTTGGTAGTAAGGCGCTACATTTACTCCATACCATCGAAGTCATTTTTACTTTGTTTTAATTGTGGGTACATTTTACAAGTGTGGGTACATAAGTACATTTCTAATGGCAAAAAATGTATTTTGAACGAATCTTTATTATGACTCGGGACCACCGAGTTGTCTCGGAGAGTGAATCGTCCATTTTGTGCTGACCGCACATACCCAACATCCTATGGGTTCTGTAATGGAAACAGAAATTATTAGTTCATCTCTCGAGACTTCGAGTCCGAGTCTTTCGTTCTTTCCCGTCAGTCCCACAGAGGCTATGCTGTCAGTACCAGAAAGATAAATGATTAGTTCACCTCTCAAGTCCCCGAAAACTCAAAAAATGAACTAATCAATTCTGTATCCATTAGCGACTGCATAGCTCAGCCTATATGGGGCTGTCACGTGATGCACGAATGACTTGAACCCGAAGTCGATAGACTCGAAACGTGAACTAATCAATACTGTATCCAGTACTACAGACTGCAAAGCTCAATTTATGAGGATCACGGGATGATCGAACGGCTTAGATCGGGAGGTGAGGTAAACTAACAAAATGCATAGCCTGAAGACCCTAATTAATTAATTAATTTATCATAATATGGCCTTTTTCTTGCATTGCATTTTTTTTCTTATTCTAAATGCGATCAACATTTGATGTGTTTGGGGAATTTGGCTAACATGTAACATTTTAGAAATGACTCGAAAAAAGATTTGTTCATTTTGATGAACGAGATTTAAAGATCTGAGTAAAATGATCCAAACTTCCCACTACTATTACACACGTGTGCTGGATGAAGTGGATATGCACCTACAATCAACTAAAACCAAACCTTTGAAAGCATCCTATGGTTTGCCAGTGATAAAGATCTTTTCGACTTGAACACCTGAGCGCCAGCTGTTAGTGGTTGCCTGTGTTGCGTGTTCATTATTAAGTTGGGCGGAGCAATGAAGGGAGGGGTGTGTCTGTTTGGGTGTCGATTTCAAATATCAACAGTGTTTCTCAGAAATCACTCACTGCACTTTTGACTAGCTGGCAGTAAACATCAGTAGATAGTTGCTGCATGTATGAGATGGTTACCGTTTTATTCCTTGATGTTCTTGCTTTGCCTGACTGCTTATATGGACCATTGCTGTTCACCTTGTCCAATTCAGGAGAAGAAACAGAAGCTGCAAAATGGGGCTGGATGTCAGAAAAGAAACCAGTGAATATCAAAAACTGAATATTTGTAAAGTACAGAAAAACTTGTTCACGTTCATTCCTCTAGCTGTCCTACACTTTATCTATCATTTCTATCACACACATCTCTACGCTGAAAGAGTCAATAATGTAATGATACAGATGTTTTAAAGTGGACTTACCGATTTCTGCGGACCCAAACTGCTGGCTGGCTTTTTATCAGTGGATTCTGCTGATGCTTGATTTAAAGGCTTGAGAAATATGAGACCACAATCACATGGTAACTAATCAGAACGAGAGTTAAAGATTACCATGAATTACTGATTAATCTCTTTAGCATTTTCTTGATAGTACCTTGACTCGCCATGGCCAATCTGAGTCGCCATAATTGTAAGTGATTTCCTCCCCTGGTAGAATGTCTCGTACAGCAAAGAGACACAGGTGAGGTTTTCTGCTCACTTCAACGGTTCTCATTTTGCAAGTAGGATTTCTGGTCTCATCATTTACAAGTCTTCCCAAGGACGAGTCTTCTTTAGATGCATCCATGCTATAAAGACATAAAATTACCACTCAATACTAGCTAGACATGTACAGTTATTATAAGTGGTTCTGAACCCCAGTCCTGGGAACCCACCACTCTGCATAATGCTGTATGTCTGGTGTTTTAATCCACCTGATTCAGATGAGGAGTTCATCATCAGAACACGGCTCTATGAACTCATCTGAGTGTGTCAGGTGAAGGAGACATACAGAATCTGCAGAGATGAGGGTCTGAGAACCACTGATCTATATGATGGTGCACTGCAACATCCTCTCAGCTCTCAGATAAAGGCATCTAAAATTAACCATTTTGTTCTCTTTATGGAATACAGGGAAAACAAATATAGATGACTCAAGGAAACTGCACTCAGTACTCTTAATGTCAGTTCATGGTGAATTTTAATTATTAGGGTGTGTTCACACCTGGCATGTTTGTTTAGACTGTTAGTGTGGTTCATTTGAATAAGTGTGAACCAGGGCTTGACATTAACACCCGCCAACCCGCCAAATGCGGGTGGATTTTGCTCGTGGCGGGTAACACAGTCACTCCAACTCGCAACTTTGGCGGGTTGAATAATTGTAGTCTTTCAAAAGGCATCTGAAATAAGTGTGACACTACAACTCCCGTGAGTATTAGGGCTGTCAACGAATATTCTAAATTCGATTAGATTTAAAAAACAGAATTTCGAAGGTGAAAATTAATATTCGAATGTGGAAAAACGCCCGCGGTAGCAGAGGCGCGGCTGTCTGCTTTGCGAGTGGGCGCGCTGCCTGAGGGATCAGGGACAGGTAACAGGAAGAAGCGTTGACACATTAAACAGAAACATTACTAAAGTGTAGGCTACTGTACTGACTGAATAGATATTGCACGAATAAGGTAGGTTAGATACAGCAGTTTCATGCACTGCAGGCTTCCACTGGTTTGATTATTTACCGTTTCATGTCAAGGAAAAGTTCCGTTTACCACAGCACAGCTCGCTCGAAGCGTTCAATGTCGGTTCTATATACTGTAAAACTTAAATTAATGTTAATAATTTGTTTCAATCACTGAATGAAGCCTGCTATATAAGTCGCGACCTTAAATTGCTTGCACAAAACTCTTGATCAGCACTCAACATTTGCTTATTGTTGTTGTTCCTTTAAACCGTTATGCGCAGAGAGCGTGACGCCTCATTCGCGCCGCAAGACCTCCAGACGCGCATAAACGCGTCTTTACATTGAAATCACTCGCGCCTAACGCGCTATTCGTGTCCGGCGTGAACGCAGCAGGGTGAGGGCGAGCGAGAGAAAGTTGATTTACTTTTTTTTGTGTAGGTAATACGTTGTCAAATATGTTGAAACTTAAATAAACTACCTATACAAGTAGTTATGTCTCTTTCTATTAATTTGTCCTGTTATTGACGTAAGCGCGCGTCATTGACAAAATGCGCAACCAGATGTTCGAATAGTTCGAATAGGCAATAGGCTATGTGTTTAGCCTATTGCCCACTCATGTGTTTTTTTTTTTTTTAGAGGGAATATTCGAACGTCATTTTTGAGCAATTTTGACAGCCCTAATGAGTATTACATGCGCACAGTGTTGCCTTGCGCTTGCGCGCTAGTGACCGACAACACAGAAACAAAGAGACAGCTAGCTTCCCTGCTGGAGTGACGTCGTATGCCGGTGGAGCTATGTGGCGACATATAATACATAATACACGGTTTTATTTAAAAAAAGGAGCTTTACACACAACCTTATCAGAGCTAATGATAATGACCTGTATTGTTATATATTTATGTAGTCTTGATTTGGAGTGGTTTTACATTTAAAAGGGTTGTAAATCTAGTTAAAGTAAATTTTAGCACGCCATAGTCAACTTTTATCAGGTAATTTCACAACAACAAAAATGTGGCTAGTAAAAATGCTGTGTGGCTAGTAACTTTTGAAAACCACTAGCCACATAGGCTAGTGAGCAAAAAAGTTAATGTCAAGCCCTGGTGTGAACGCTGCCATCTGAAACCTGGTGCCACCAAACAAGCAGATCCAGAAAAAATAGGTCTCAGTTGGCTTCCAAACGAACTCTGGTGCGGTTTGAATAAAAAAATGAATGTAACATGGACCCAGAGACATGTAAACGAACCAAAAACAGGAAGATGTGACTCTAAAAAGGACAGACTGGTCAAGCATAACAGGTTTGACGATAGAAATGCCAATCTGAACACTAAGCGGACCCGGACCAAACGAACAGAACTACAGGCATGAACACATCCTACGTATTTTACAGTTGGTCAATCCAACAGACTGGTCAAGCATGTCTGCACATTACGTTCCCTAGCACGCACAACAACAACACCTGTCTGAGCGTGAGAGCAGCAAGTCAGCCTCCAATGACGATCAAATCAATAATTTTCAAACTTTCTCCAAGACGCAATTTTACCAACCACGTGAGTGTTCAGCGGTGGCTCTCAAAATGGGTTGCACAAGTCAAGCGTCGATACCACACTCTTGTGTTTAGCAGTCAGGACATGACGGAATTGTCTTTTGTCACTTGCATCGTAACTAAAGTTTATCATTTTCACTTCTTTTTAAGTCTTATCAGTTTAAACATTTGCGAATTTAAACTATTCAATACTCTCGCGTGCTCTGTTTACTCTGCGTGCATACATACAGTAAAGCCGTCTCACAAACAACTTGCGAGTAACAAAAGTAACTTTTTCGCGGATTATATCGCTTTAACGGGGGGGGAAAACACGAAAAATTGTGTAAAAATTCCGGTCATGGTTAGTATATTCAGAAACAGTCGGTATGTCTGAAATAAGCATAAAACGCATGTGACAGTGTGACAGACAGTATAATGAAAACAGTAATGGATCCGGCCACTAGCTCTAAAAGTGACAGCAGCCGTATGTGTCTGTCATTAATGTTGTCGTCAAAACAACAAAAGATAGCTTTCATTGTAAGGAATCAGAATTAATAGCCTATATATTTAATTTAGTCAGGACTCAGGACTAGTGTTATTTTACATTTGATTACCTTGTTCAGTTTCTGTAGCATTTCTGAATACTAGTGTTTGACCTACCCAAAAACGTTTCTCTTTCTTTGTATCTTTATTATTTTGTATATATTTTTTGCTACTTTTTTCAATTTAATTCAAAGATTGAAATCAAGCTTCCTTGTGTTGTGTAAACTCTTACAAACAAAATTACCCAATTGTAAAAACCCAATGAGTGAGCAAACATTTAGGTGAGATAAATGTAATAAAAAAAATTGTCTACATTTTTTTTCTATATCGTCATAAATATCATTATCGCAAATATTCTTTAAATATCGTGATATAATTTTGAGGCTATATCGCCCACCCCTAGTACTCACCACCAATTTTTGCCATGCCACTGAAAATCAAACAGGAACGTGTTCTCAGCTTCAGTGTAGTGTTCAGTTCGGTCAAGACTCTCCTGTGAACTCAGAAGTTCACCTCTGTATTCAAGAACAAAATCACCTCTGAAGAAAGCTCCAGTGGTGAAAACTCCACGCCCTAAAGAGGAGAAATACATTAGCTGCAGTTTCTTTAATGTCAACTATTATTTTAATTATTACTAAAAGTTCTCTACCATTTGATGTACATTATATAGCCGCGTTTCCACCGCAGGAACTTTCCCCAGGAACTAGGAACTTTGGGCTGGTACTCGATGTGTTTACACCGCAGGAACCAGGGTCTAAATGAAGTTCCGGGTAAATATTTGCCCCTCCGATAGTCCCTGCTCACGAGGTAGTACTTTTTCAAAGTTCAGGAACTTTCAGGGGTGGGACTTGTGCGCTGCACAAGCTGATTGGTTGTGTTCACGCCGCATTTTGGTTGGATGACTCCACGCAGCATTTTCTTTATTTTTAACCTCCCTTTTAAAAAGTGGCTTCATGCAGTAAAGTTGTCTGTCTGCAAATATGGAATTTAATAAAAAAAACTGGGGGACTGGCGACGAGTTTCAGGCTTTATTATTTGGGTATTTGTGGAAGAGGAAACTTTCTGCGCGTTCGTCACAGCCATCTCACGGCCAATGTCCGCAATAGCTGATAACATACAATTTTATATCTAACGTTAGCATTACGAGCTCTGAACACGCTTTATCAGTGCTCGTCTCTTTTCTGCCACAGCTTTTAATATTAAGTCATTATGTTTACACATTGTCATCTATTGCAAGGCAAACCATGTTACAAATTTACTATAACAGGATTGAAATAGCGCATTGAGGTTGGTAACAAACAACTATTTACAAGACTGTCACTATTTATGATTGATAGACGGGGTTCAGGCTTTTTTTAAGAGTATTTGCGCAAAAGGAAATTTTTGCGCGTTCGTCCCAGTCATCTCACAACGTACCTTGTCTAATTTTATACGCATACGAGCTTTCTGAACACGCTTTAGTATCAGTGCTCGTCTATTTTGTTATGTTAATTAGCCTACCTCGTTAGTAAACCAATAACTGCAGCACAGTTTGAATCTCCTCCATACTTATAAATGTGGCGCTCAAAACTGATTACTGTCCGTCGCAGACTGGGAGGAGCAGTTGCGCGCAGTTTACCTTCCCGGTACTTTAGACCGCGGTGTAAACGCAGAAAGCAACCGGTCTGGGGCAAAAAAGGTTCCTGGGAAAAAAGTTCCTGGGACAAATTGTTCCGGGTAATTTCGGTGGAAAAGCGGCTTAAGATGTAAAAGGGAAATTACTAAAGGAAAATAGTCAATAGTCAGGCTAATCTCAAAGCATGCTTTGCTTTTTATACTTTTAAGTCTTAAAATTATACAGTTAAAATGACATACATTTTCTTACACAAACCTATTTTTGCAGGCCAACCCGGTAGTAGTTGAACATCCCCTGGTTTCCTCCACAAAAACCCAATGGGATTTGCAGAAAATAAGCTAAACTTAATCTATAAACTACACCACAGTTGCACAACTTTAACTTCCTTACGATGAAGCTTCAACAACTGTGTTGCATTATTTTAAAAGACAATTCTGTTTGTTTATTATTTGCACCACTTTCGGATAGGTTTTCTTTGTGGTATATGGATGTTTTATTTGGCTTCTATAGTTTAGATAAAAGTATAGAGTTTTTGTTGTTGTTGTTGTTGATAAATGTGCCTCCAGGAACTCTAAAGCTTTAAAATCCATCTCCCTGTGTAATATTTATAATGTTTCTGCATAATTATAATGCATGTTTGACTGATTGTGTGATATATACATCCCTACATCTACCTAGAATAGTTTGCAAGATTGTGATTATAAACACAACGAGGCTGTGAATGTGACCAGATGAGTTAATCTGTTCGGCTGATGATGTTTAATGTCCCAGACAACCCCTGTCTCCCATTTAGACACTTGTTAAAGAAGAACACTCTGGTCAATTTTAACATTGACAATTTCAACATTTTTTTGTAAATTTGGAGTGCTGTCAGTACAGAGAACAACGACAAAAATCGGTGTTGCCTACACCGTGTTATCCTCTTTTTAAAATTTGCACCCTGTTGACTTCAATGGGGCAAGTTTTAAACCTGCTTTTAGCCTCTTAACATCCTTGATGTGTCATTACAAGTGCACAGCCATGTGAGTGATTCCTTCTGAGTGAACACGAGTGAATCTGACTGCAGTAGATGTGAAAGATATTAATAAAAATGATGTTATTTCAGCCAGCGCACATACCTGTATTTACATCCTGTTTTCGGTCGAAGCCCACAGTAGTCGATTGTCGAGTTCGGGCGCACAGGTTTAGTACCTATGATCACGCGCGTGAACTCGACAATCGATTACTATGGACTTCGACCGAAAACAGGATGTAAATACAGGTATGAGCGCTGGCTGAAATAACATCATATCTTTCACATCTACTGCAGTCAGATTCACCCGTGTTCACTCTGAAGGAATCACTCACATTGGCTGTGCACTTGTAATGAAAAGTCTAAAAGCAGGTTTAAAACTTGCCCCATTGAAGACAACAGGGTGCACATTTTAAAAAGAGGATAACACTCTGTACTGACAGCACTCCAAATTTACAAAAAAAAATTAGCTCAATGTTAAAATTGACCAGATTTCTCCTTTAACAACTGCCTTTTACCAGACAAGTAAAGGCTTTTAAAAAATAACACTAAAGAGAGTATTACTATTTTATGTTGTAGAGTAAAGCGTGAAAATATCTTGATCTTGTGCTAACCATGGATCTTATTTCAGGAATTTAACCAAAACCCATTGATCATGTTTACATGCACACCAATACGCTGATAACAAAATAAAATCACCTTCTAGAAATAATCCATTATCCTGGTTTACATGCAAACCAATAACCACGTAAACCACTACTTTATAAGTAAATCAGGTTAATGACGTCAAAACCTAACCATTCGCTTATCTGACTGTGTATTTCATATGTCATGTCAGTTGTGATGTTAAATAAAGCCCAAGAGTATTCCAGAATTTCAGCGGGAAACTTCCAGACTCATATTCTCCTCTCATGCAGTATCGGGTGCAGGATTTTGACTGTACCACTTCTGAACGAGATGAGAATACTTTTAAGAGGTTCTTGGGTCAAGAAAACGCTCGCTTTGTCTGGATGTGCTTTAATCCACAATAAGGACACTTTCCTGTCACACATCACACATGCTCACTTCAATAAGCCATGCACAGAACACAGAGGTTAATGTGTTTACATGCCGGGCAAATCTGCGAATAAGGGGCAAAAATCTATCTGTATCGATTGGTTTATGCTTATGCCGTTTATGATGACCTTAGTCTGCGTTTACATGACCACACGCATGTTACATGTCGGCTTATTATGCATAACTGGGTTAAGAATGTGCAAGTAAACATCGACTTTGGGTTGATGGAACCAGAAGTGCAAAAATGCAACTGGTTTTGTTTAACTTGTGAAACATGGATATTAGTTGGCCTAACAACCATATGACTCGCCTCACATTAAATTCTCAGTTTTGTCGATTTACGTTATTACTAAACTCCTTAGTCATTTATACTTGCCTTTATATTTGCTGATGAACTGCTCTTGAAGCCCAGGCTTGTCGGTTTCACAGGTAATGTGATGCTCAGCGTCCTGCAGAGGTTTTTTACGCCTTTTATTTCCCAGCATGCTGACTTACTTTCTTGAAATGACTGGAAAAAATAAAATAAAAATAAATATAAGGTGAATGAAATAAACAAGCATATTTAAAAAATCTTGTTGATCTTACTGGAATTGTTCATCCAAAAACATACATAATTAACATACAATTATATTGTTGTTCCAATTGAACCTCATGTTGTTCCAAACCTGTGTTGTGTTTTTTCTGTTCAACACTAAAGTATATCTTTATATTATATCAAGAGAGCTCTATTCAATGACAGCACATGTGACCATTCAACAACAGGCATTTAGATAAAAAGGCAATGTCAATGATGCCAAAAACCATTAGTTCTTGTGTGCCTTGTGACCACAATTGACATCAATCTACTGCATATTCATATTTGATTTAAGAGCGTATGGGAGATTTTCAGTCAGTAACCAGCTAGATTCATAGGGACTATTTTTTAATGTGCTTTTTGTCTGCTTTGCATTTGACACACACAATAAAAATACTATAAAGTGTCTATGTACTGTCATTGGGCAAAAAAGCTCTATAAAGATAAATAATAAATAAAAAAACAGGTATATAATGTAATGTAAAAAATTACATAAAATAAAAAAAATGATCAAATAATAATGATATAAAAAAATGTAATTCATTATTTCAAATTACTGTTGATAGTTGACAACACTTTTGAGAAAAAAAACACTGATATAGGCTAGTAGACACTCACTGACTACATTATAGTCACAATGACTCATTAATTTGTAGAATCTAAAGTACTATTATATAAAAAATAACAAAATTATATTTACTGGTCATTGCCTACAAGTTGGCAATAAACTTTTTCTTTATTGCAACAAATCATCAAATTAGAAGCAAACTCAAATACAGTCGAGAAGTAAATAAAACCCTAAGCGAAAAATAATTAAACAACTAAAATAAACATACATCTTACTAACTTTCATATTTCACAATGTATTTAGTTATCATGCATTTTCAGGACAAGTCTAGATCTCACCTTTCATGCGTGGTGGGGGCTGTCGTCTGGTCCCATTGTCACGTGTCTGCATTTCCCGGGAAAACACAACGTCGCAGACTTGCGTAAATGACGTAGTTACGTATTTGGATTCCACGTTGAAATTGTGACTACATTTATTTAACCTAATAGAAAAGTATCTGATGGCAAGAATCTTTGTTTTAATCACAGTACTGTTTCTTCAAACTAAAAAAAAAAAACTGTGGTGAAGTGAGTCTTTCTAGTGGACAGAGCACATGATCACTTTTAAACGAATCCACCCGCCTCGAACTAGGAACCAGTGCGCATGTGCGTACAAGCACCGGTTTAAAGAGCAAAAAATGGCTAAATGAGCAACCTAGATCTGCCTAGATCTCTTGAACAGACATCTTATTTTCTACTTATAGCATTTATTAATCAAAATAGTAAATTGATGTCTGCAAATACACAGCAGGGATGATATTCAAGCTAGTGTCCCACAACTACTTCAGAATTTATTTGAGTTAAGAAGGTGGGAAGGGGTGTGGATTATTTCGAGGCACTAAATTAAACTTTAACGTGCAATTTAACAGCATTATCTTTTTATGTCTTTAATAAATGAATGGCATTTTACATTAAAGGGGGGAGAAGCTGTTAGACCTTGTAAAAGTCCTTTAAAAACGCATAACCACAACAGATTGTCATCTTTTGAGCAGCACTGCTGATTACCTATCTCTCTGTCACTGGTCAGTCTGTTAGTTCATTCATCTCTCATCTCTTTCACTCTGCAGCCAGTCTCAGTGCTGTGGGGGAAGGGCGCGCGCGCGATCAGAGTCAGTGCTGTGGGGGAAGGGCGGCTGATCACAGTATGAGCAGATCTCAGTCAGACTGACAGTCAGAGGCAGAGCTAGGGTTAGGGCTAGGGTTAGGGTTAGTGTAGATCCAATGGCTTTTAAAATCAGAGTAAGAACAAAATACATCTGTAAACAAACATTTAAACGTGTCAGCTTGATTCATGAATCTTTTAAACACTTTTTTTCTTTTGTATGACTATATGTAACTGCTGTCTATCTATCTATCTAGAGAGAGACAGCAGTTACATATAGTTTGCTGAGAATGTTTGCTGTAACTGCTCTCCTCTATTAACAGTTATTATCAGTCGCTTTAGTACATTTATTGAATCATCCTTAAGATTTGCAAACCAGTAAGTGCATTTCATACAAACAGCAGAACACAATAGATTAGCCTACCATCAAACTCCAGTAACTTGCTCAAAATCCTTAGTACAATATCAAAGAACATATCAGTGCCATCAGAATGACAAGTCCTTGTGTCATTGTTCACAAACAAGAATGTCAAAATGCTTAGTCATGTTGTCAATATAACTGTATTCTGTCAGTATTTTCAGATGTAAACTATGGCTACGATTTTGATGATGATTGAAAATACAAAATACTGTCTGCACTTTAGCTGAATGACATATAAATTTAAACAGCACATATATACGCATTACTCTAGATGAGACTGGACAGGATTCACATATAGCCTACACTTTTACTGTTGGTCTGACAAAAAATTACAGTACAGTGTCATTGTGATATAAAAAACAAGACTATCAACACACATATACTGTATGTACGTGTCTCTATCAAGTATATTTACTGTATAATGTAAAATGCAAGTAGACTTTTGTAATATAGCATTACAGTAAGTCAACAGTTTATGGTGAACAGTACAGTAGAGTGAACACCTGTTCTGTCTACAAACGCTTGAATGATTGAGGACACACACGGTTGTTCTCCCAACATTCGGCTGCACCATTCGACCCGCCTCGGCCATAAGGTCATGACTGAGAACATGATCTACAATAATGGCACTTATTTCTTCTGAAACACACAATCTTGGCCTGTTCCTCTGTTTTACCTCCTTACCCTTCCACCACACATCCTTGCTCCTCTTCTTATTCTTCTCGGCTGTTCACCCTGTTGTTCTTCCTTTCTCAGAGTGTGTAACGTGTAGTGCTCTGTATACTTCCCAGATGAAGCTTCATGAGATGCACTCTGAGCTATAGAGAACTGGTTGATCATTGATTGATCTAATGCTTTACATTCCCCTTCATTAGTGAAATTCAGAATTCACCTCTGCAATTCAACAATTCAGGACAAAAAAAAGTCTAATAGAATTGTATAGAAAATATGTTTGACAGTTTATGACAACTAGTTCAACCAATTCTGCATTTAATGACTAATGCCTAAGAACTAATGCCTATATGTTTTGTGGGGTAAGATTATTCAACAGAGAACCAGTATAATACATTTTGATAAACATGACATAAGCAATTAATAATGTAAGAAACAGCAGACACTTGTACATAATCAACTGCATGAATGTACTGCAATTGTTCAAAAGAATGAGAAATTGCTTTTATGAGGTGCACAAGTAGATAATGTGGAGATTGAACAAGTAAGAATTTTAGTTGTGATCTGAGAAATGCACCAAAAAACTGAGAAAAACTGTAATATAATTAATATAATAATATAGTATAATTAGAATGTTTGCTGTAACTAGTACTCTCCTTTATATAATATAATATAATATAATATAATATAATATAATATAAAGAGAATGTTTGCAGTAACTGATCTCCTCTATATAACATAATATAATATAAAGATAATGTTTGCAGTAACTGATCTCCTCAATATAATATAATATAATATAATATAATATAATATAATATAATATAATATAATATAATATAATACTGCTCTCCTCTATATAATATAATATAATATAATATAATAAAGAGAATGTTTGCTGTAACTGATCTCCTCTATATAATATAATATAATATAATATAATATAATATAATATAATATAATATAATATAATATAATATAATATAATAATGTTTGCTGTAAGTGAATGTGTTGCTGCCTGTGGCAACGGACTCACGCTCGGTGGGTGGGGGAGGGGCGGCGGCCGCTCAGGGAAATCACTCATAATATGACAGGGAATGGCAGAGGATGGGCGAGGCTAGCCCCTTTTTAGGGGTGCTGAAGCACCCCTAAAAAGGAGCTCAGCACCCCTAAAACTTGGAGTAAGAAATGTTGTTATTCTAAAAATTATATATATATTTTTTTGTCTTTGACAAGGTTAAATAATGTTCTTCATCTTCAGTCCGCAGCAGCGCCAAGCAGAGCGCAGGTCAGAAACAGAGGCGCGCGTGTGTGTTTGTTCATCTGATCCTCATTGGTCTTTCACTTCTCGTCAATGTCAGAATATTTGAGATGACCAATCAAATCAAAGTAGGCGGGCTTTATGTTCACAGAAGCTGCTGAGCGCGAATTTTACATGGAATTTTAGCAGCACGACTGACGCTTCAGTTTACGGTCAAGTGCGAGTTAAGAAGATGTAAGTAGCTAAACTAAACATTTTATATTTGACAGTTTTTTAGGTCATAAATGTTAAACGAATGACAAAAATAATTAGAAAACTAATAAACTTTTGTCTAATTTCGCCATTTTGAGCTGAAAATAGGCCTATATAACGTGTAATTATGTCATTGTGAGGGGACAAGAAACATTAACAAAGCCGTTTTCATAGGCACAAGATTAATAATGCATGTGTACATGTTGAGAATTAATATAATACAATTTGTAGCCTTCAGTAAATTAAAAAAGTTCAGCTTTAGGAGGGGAAGAGACAGGGCAAGATCAGGAGACTGAGAGAAAAAGACAGTGATGGAGATGAGGAGAGAGCAGGTTTTAAATCTATTTATGATCCTTTTTTGGCCTTCAAACATCTTGAAATGCACATATCAGAGAAATAAAAATGTTTAACCCCATAACAACCTCAAATTTATGACCTCTTTGATTATAAAGCCCTGTCTACGGCCATGTATTTGGCCTAGATCAATAATGAATGTGTACATATCGTGAATGAATTTAATAAACTTAGTTACCTAGCTTTCCTGGTAGCTTTGTCTGAGAAAATGATTCATAAATCAACCTATCAGTTGACCCAATGTTTACTTTCTTCACTGACAGACAAAAATGAAAAGCCTATATCAGTCAAAGCTCAGCTTTAGGAGGGGAAAAGACAGAGCAAGAGAAAAACAAAGAGAAAAAGAGTGTGATGCTGATGAGGTGGGGAAAAAAACAGCTGCCCAGGTGGTTTTAAAGCTATTGTTATCCAATTTTTTTGGCCTTCAAAACATCTTAAAATGCACATATGTAGATCAGAGAAATCAAAATTTTCTCGGGGGAGCATGCCCCCGAACCCCCCTAACTACCTCACATTCGGGACCTCAGTGATTATAAACCCCGGCCATATGCATGTTACTGGATGAATGAATGCAACTAGTTAATAATGCGCATTAGACCATAAACTAACTTTTTTTTTTTTAAATCATACCCTCATTGGGGGCTGAGCCCCCCTAAAATGAAAATCCTAGAATCGCCCCTGCTAGGAGAAAACACTTAATACAAATAAAATCACGCATAAAAGCAAGCGATTTTTGCATGTTTTCATATCTTTTTGTGGCTTGTGTATTTTTATTGAACAAACTCAGATGAATAAATCATCACACCCATATTGACAGATTTAAACAATTGTCCCTCCGTTTTTGGAAGGAAATATGTACTTTTTAAATTCACATGACGTAATGTGTCTGTCCCTTCCCCGCTTCAAACTCGTTCCTATATGATTAATAAACTCCTATGTAAGTTACTGTACGTGCTGTATAGTCTCGGTGACGCGGGGGCGGGGCAGCAGCGCGATCTTCACACACACAGAGCAGACTCTGATGCGAGCGCAAAACTGCGAGGATTAAAGTTTAAAAACATGCTCATATAAATCGCGAGAGCTCCAGCTCAGGGCAAATTAGTCTATTTTTATTTAAATACTAATTATTGGGAATTTATCTATACTTTAATGTGGATTATCTGTCAATTCATTCATTAATCATGATTGTTTTTGCCTCCGCCATGTTTGTTGATGACGTGTTGGCATCTGATTGGTCAGATCATGAAGTCCCGCTCTCGTAGTAGCTTCCTACCCTCTGATTGGTCAGAATCCCCGAAGTGTGTATCTTTTCCGGAAGTGCAGTACTCCTAGAGGGCGCTGTGTTATACACACTTTAGTGGGGGGGCATACACACTTCAGGTACACAAATCACTTAAAAGTGATTTTTGGGGACAAGTGAGATTTTAAGCCTGGGCACCATTTTAGAGCATGCTGAATGCCATTATATAGTCAAACAAATGAGGACATACAAAATGTCCTCAATTTTTGAAGTGGTCCTCAGTTTACTGGTGTGTATCCTGGTGAATGTACCCAAAAGGGACATAAACACACACACAGTGGAGAGTACACACACAGCGGAGAGCACACACACAGCGGAGAGCACACACACACACACACACACACACACACAGTGGAGAGTACACACACGCAGTGGAGAGTACACACACGCAGTGGAGAGCACACACACACACACACACACACACGCAGTGGAGAGCACACACACACACACACACACACACACAGTGGAGAGCACACACACACACACACACACACACACAGAGGAGAGCACACACACACACACACACACACACACACAGCGGAGAGCACACACACACACACACACACACACAGCGGAGAGCACACACACAGTGGAGAGTACACACACACACACACACAGCGGAGAGCACACACACACACACAGCGGAGAGTACACACACACACAGCGGAGAGCACACACACACACACACACACACACACACACACAGCGGAGAGCACGCACACACACACACACACACACACACACAGTGGAGAGCACACACACAGAGGAGAGCACACACACACACACAGTGGAGAACACACACACACACAGCGGAGAGTACACACACACAGCGGAGAGCACACACACACACACACACACACACACACACACAGTGGAGTGCACACATATACAGCGGAGAGCACACACACACACACACACACACACACACACAGTGGAGAGCACACACACACACAGCGGAAAACACACACACACACACACAGCGGAGAGCACACACACACACACACACACAGCGGAGAGCACACACACACAGCGGAGAGCACACACACACACAGCGGAGAGCACACACACACACACACACACAGCGGAGAGCACACACACACACACACACACACACAGTGGAGAGCACACACACAGAGGAGAGCACGCACACACACACACACACACACACACAGTGGAGAGCACACACACACACAGTGGAGAGCACACACACACAGTGGAGAGCACACACACACACACACACACACAGTGGAGAGTACACACACAATGGAGAGCACACACACACAGTGGAGAGCACACACACACACACACACACACAGTGGAGAGCACACACACACACACACACACACAGTGGAGAGTACACACACAGTGGAGAGCACACACACACACACACACACACACACACACAGTGGAGAGCGCACACACACACACACAGTGGAGAGTACGCACACACAGCGGAGAGCACACACACACACACAGTGGAGAGTACACACACACACACACACACACACACAGTGGAGAGCACACACACACACACACACACACACACACACACACACACACACACACACAGCGGAGAGCACACACACACACACACACACACACACACACACACACACACACACACACACACAGCGGAGAGCACACACACACACACAGCGGAGAGCACACACACACACACACACAGTGGAGAGCACACACACACACACACACACACAGTGGAGAGCACACACACACACACACAGTGGAGAGCACACACACACACACACACACAGTGGAGAACACACACACACACACACACACACACAGTGGAGAGTACACACACACAGTGGAGAGCACACACACACACACACACACACACACACACACACACAGTGGAGAGCACACACACACACACACACAGTGGAGAGTACACACACAGCGGAGAGCACACACACACACACACACACACAGTGGAGAGTACACACACACACACACAGTGGAGAGCGCACACACACACACACACACAGCGGAGAGTACACACACACACAGTGGAGAGCACACACACACACACACACACACACACACACACACACAGTGGAGAGCACACACACACACACACACAGTGGAGAGCACACACACACACACACACACAGTGGAGAGCACACACACATAGAGGAGAGCACACACACACAGAGGAGAGCACACACACACAGAGGAGAGCACACACACACAGAGGAGAGCACACACACACACACAGTGGAGAGCACACACACACACACACAGTGGAGAGCACACACAGTGGAGAGCACACACACACACACACACACACTGTTACGACCCTGTGTTCCACTTGCTCGCCTGCTGGTGGCATTGTTCTTCATTGAGAGTGCAGGAGATCGCACACACCTGTTCCCTGTTTACCATCTAATCAAGGAGAGGATAAAACCTTGGCCTCCACCACTCTTCTTCACTTCGTCCAGGGGATTGACGCCCTCTGGAGAAGTCACTTTTTGGCGTGCCTTTATTTACAACCCATACCAACCTTTTCTCTTCCCCATTTGGATTATGATTTTTCCCCTTTGATTTTGAACCCTAGACCTTGTTATATTAATTTATCTGTATTTTGAAGAGTAATAAAAACTTGCAAGTCATTTCAGTGTACTTGTATCCTTTATGTTCGGTCGAAAAGAGCTGGCCGTAACATAAATTGGGTGTCTCGTCCGCGATCCTATGGGGGTAGGAAACGTTGGTAAGTATGGGTTGTGTGTATGTTTTTGTGAATGATTGCCTTTTATAAATGAGAACTCTGGTTAGTTAGAGTGTTTCCAGCTGGATTGTGAATACAATCTTTCCGACGGAGCACTGTTTGTTTTGTTTTGTTATTTTGCCTTTCTTGTTTTTGGAGGTTATCCTGGGTGGAGATTTACTCTCTGTTGGGGGTATGCTTCCGGGCCTTCAGTCTGACTGATTGTCGCGGAGCTCAGCGTTTAATGCCGCCCCGAGCCCGGTACATCTCTGAAGACCAGGTAGGATTTAGTTAGTGTTTTCTGAGTTAGGAGCTGGAGTTTTCTCATATTGTAAACGGTAAATCCATTCGACAAAAACAAGTAAAGGTAAGTCATTGTGTTCGTGTGTATAGTGCGGTTTATTCTCGCGCTTACACTGTGTTTTGACTTGTGGGAAGTCTTCGGAAGTTTTTGTGAATGAGCATAGGTTGCGTAATACAGTGACGTAGTTCCTTTTTGAAGTAGTGGCTTATGGGAGTTGTATTTCGGGTAAACAGCGTCTCACGTGTAGTAGTTTCGTTTGTGTTGTTGTGCGTATACATATACGAACAAAATGTCTTCGGTGGTCGAAGATTTCTTTGCGTGTCCGTCAGAAGCTTTGCTTGAGAGTTGTACAAAGGAGCAGTTAGTGCAAATTGCCGAACGCTTCAGTGTCGATCTTACTTCTCAGGAAAAGAGGCTGAAGGAAACTATCGTGACTACTTTGAAGCGATCACTTGTTGATAGAGGAGTTATAGAGGTAAGCACTGAGTTAATGACTCAGAGTGAATCGTTTGTGTCTACTCCTGCTGATGTCTATAGTGAAAGTGAGACAAAATTTCCAGAATTGTCTTTGCAAGAAAAGCAATTGTGTTTAGATGCCGCGAAAGTTCGGGCTGAACGTGACGATCGCGCTATGAAAGAGCGAGCGGTAGAAAGAGAATTTGAAGGGAGAAAATTAGATCATCAGTTAGCTATGCGAAGAATGGAGCTTGAGATAGAGAGGGAACGTGATGAGAGAGCGTTTCAGAAGGATCGAGAAGAGAGAGCGTTTCAGATTAAAAAGTTGGAGTTAGAATTAGCAGCAAAGACAGCTGAAGTTTCACAAGCGAATCCTGTTCTACAATCGCGTGCGAATGCAGGTGAACCTGTGTTTGATGTTCACAGAAATATGAGATTGGTTCCGCCATTTTCTGAAAAGGAAGTGGATAAATATTTCTATCACTTTGAACGTGTTGCTTTATCCATGAAATGGCCGAAAAGCTTTTGGACTTTGTTGTTACAGTGTGTGTTCACAGGTAAAGCTCAGGAAGTTTATTCTGCACTCTCACTGGAACAGAGTGGTGAGTATGATGTTGTGAAATCTGCTGTGTTACATGCATATGAACTCGTGCCTGAGGCATACCGTCAAAAATTTAGGAGTTTGAGTAAAGTTGATGAATGTACTCATGTTGAATTTGCAAGAGAAAAAGAGAATTTATTTGATCGTTGGTGCACTTCAATGAAAGTTACAACTAAAGAGCAGTTAAGAGAATTAGTGCTCTTAGAGGAGTTTAAACATTGTGTTCCTCATGCTGTAGCTACGCATCTCACGGAACACAAGGTTGATACACTTTCGGAAGCTGCTATTATGGCTGATGAGTTTGTGTTAACCCATCGTGGGTCGTTCAGTCGGTCTTAAAACCAACGATATGAGTAAGTCTAAGTTTTGCTTTCAACCTAAGACGAAGTCTCCTGTGACGAGTAGGAATATTAAGGCGACAGTTGCTGAACATGCTAGTAAATCTGTACTCTCACGAGACATGGTTTGCTTTTATTGTAAAAAGCCTGGTCATAAAATATCTGACTGTCTTATTCTCAAGAAGAAAGAGAGATTGTCGAAACCTGTTGCTTTAGTTTCTACTTCACCATTCACTGTTGATACTCGTGATGAGAAAGATTGTCATTTATCTGGTGCTAGTGATAAATCTGTTGATCAGTGTATAACTTCTTCTGTTGATTATACACCTTTTATCACTGAGGGAAATGTGGCATTGCCTGGTTCAAACGAAACGGTGCCAGTACGTCTTCTTCGAGATACGGGAGCCGCGCAGTCGTTTCTTTTAGAAGGAATTTTGCCTTTAACTTCTGCAACCGCTACTGGAACTCATGTGCTAGTGCGAGGTTTTGAGATGGGGTTTGTTGAAGTGCCTTTGCATCGAATCCATCTTTCCTCTGCCATTGTATCTGGTGACGTAGTGGTTGGTGTTCGTTCTGCACTTCCAGTCCCTGGGATTACATTTATTCTGGGAAATGATTTAGCTGGTGGGAATGTTTGGGGACGGAGTGATGTGGCAGCTCCGCCCATAATAGCATCTGTACCTAGGAAATCTGATGTTGATGATTGTAGAGAATTTCCTGATTTGTTTCCAGCTTGTGCAGTTACTCGATCCATGGTAAAACCATTGTCTGAAAACCAAGTTGAAGTTCCACTGCATGACACTTTCTTTTACACTGTTAATACAGGTAAGCCAGGATCTGATGTGTCTAAATGTCTTGAGCAAAGAGACTTGAAGTCCTGTCCTTCGTTGTCTTCTGACCAGAAAGATTCAACAGTGCTACAAAATGAATCTGCCGATACGTCTGAGGTTCTGTCCACTCCTGAGAAAACCAATGTTGATCTCTCTGATGTTGATGACTGTTCTTTAACTTCTTTGTTACAGATCTCTCGAGAGGATTTAATTAGAGCTCAACAGAGCGATGACACTCTTAAACCTTTATTTTCTGCAGCAGGGTCTAAGAAGTGTTCTGATCCTCTGTCCTCCTCGTACTTTCTTGACGATGGTCTGCTTTGTCGGACAGTGGTCCTGCATAAAGATGTTTCTCTGGAACCTAAAACTCAGATTGTGCTTCCTTTCACAGTGAGAGACTCTGTGTTGCATTTGGCTCATCAAGGACTTGCTGGTCATACCGGAGTTCGTAAAACGTACGATCGTGTCTTGCGACAGTTCTATTGGCCTAAGGTAAAACGAGATGTGGCAAAACATATTCGATCTTGTCATACATGCCAGATCACCGGTAAGCCAAATCAAAAAGTGCCTGTTGCTCCGTTGCAGCCTATTTCCGTCGTCTCCACTCCTTTTGAGCACTTGATAGTTGACTGTGTTGGTCCTTTGCCCCGGTCTAAGACTGGTCACCAATATCTTTTAACCGTCATGTGCCAGACTACTCGTTATCCTGCTGCTTATCCGTTAAGGTCCATCACTACTAAATCTGTCTTGAAGGCCCTCACTAATTTCATGTCGACCTTTGGAATTCCCAAAGTTATTCAATCCGATCAGGGTTCGAACTTCATGTCAAAACAGTTCTCAAAAGCCCTGCGTCAACTTCGAGTAAACCACAATATTTCTAGTGCCTATCATCCGCAGAGTCAAGGAGTTCTTGAGAGGTTTCACCAAACCCTGAAGTCCCTTTTGAGGTCATATTGTGTGGAACTCGATGCGGATTGGGAAGAAGGTCTGCCGTGGATGTTATTAGCGATACGTGAGGTAATCCAAGAAAGTCTTGGGTTTTGCCCAAATGAATTAGTGTTCGGACATGTAGTGCGAGGGCCTACGGCTGTGTTAGCTGATGAGTGGCGAACGTCTAAACCTTCTGAAAACATTTCAGATTATGTGAGTGGATTCCGGCGTAGACTGTATGAGGCACGAGCTCTCGCTAAAAAGAAGTTGAGTAAATCTCAAATAAAAATGCAACAACATTTTGACAGAAAAGCTAAGCTGAGAGAGTTTCAGGTGGGTGATCAAGTATTGGCTTTGCTGCCTCTACCTGCCAACCCCTTTCAGGCTAAATTTACAGGCCCCTACAGTGTAGCTAAACGTCTTTCCGATAATAATTATCTGTTGAATACTCCTGACCGGAGGAAAAAAGTACAAGTCTGTCACAGTAACCTGTTGAAGTTGTATATAGCTCCTGTTCGTACTGTTAATGTGGTAAACTCTTGTGACTCTTTTTCAGAATCATCTCCTCTCTTTCGCAGCACGAGTGGGGATTCGTTAGAGAATGCTGATGAGGATGAGAGTTTTCTTTCTCGAGAAAAAGTCGACGGGCGACTTAAAAACTCTGAGATTCTTCTTAACCTGTTCTCTCATCTTTCTTATTTAACAGAGAAAGAGAGGAGTGATGTCACTGAGTTGGTGATGTCATTTCCTTCTCTTTTCCTTGACGTTCCCGGTCGCACTTCTGTCATCGAACATGATATCGACGTAGGAACCTCGAGTCCAGTTAAACAGAACGCCTATCGAGTCAATCCTTTTAAAAGAGATTTGCTGAAACAAGAGGTGAACTATCTGCTTGCTCATAATCTGGCTGAATCTAGTTTCAGTTCGTGGAGTTCCCCTTGTGTTTTGGTAAACAAACCTGATGGCTCATATCGATTCTGCACAGATTATCGAAAACTTAACTCTGTGACAAAGCCGGACTGTTTTCCTTTACCTCGAGTTGATGACTGCGTCGATCATGTTGGCTCTGCCCGTTACGTCAGTAAATTCGACCTCTTGAAGGGGTATTGGCAGGTGCCCTTGACTAGTCGCGCGAAGGAATTATCTGCCTTCGTTACGCCTGATGCCTTCCTGCAGTATACGGTAATGCCTTTCGGAGTTCGAAATGCACCCGCGACGTTTCAGCGACTCGTAAACCGTATACTGTATGGAATGTCAGGATGTGAGGCATATCTTGATGACGTCGTGCTGTATAGTTCCTCTTGGACTGAACATCTTAACCAGATTAAAGAACTTTTTTCTCGTTTAGCAAAGGCTAATCTTACCGTTAATCTCGCTAAGTCTGAGTTCGCGAAGGCAACCGTTACCTATTTGGGTAAGGTAGTGGGGAATGGTTGTGTAAAGCCCATTGAGACTAAGGTTGAAGCCATTTGTAACTTTCCAGCTCCCACCACTCGTCGTGAATTGCGACGGTTTCTCGGCATGGTGGGATATTATCGGAGCTTTTGCGAAAATTTTGCCAGTGTAGTCTCGCCTCTGACCGATTTATTGAGTCCGAAAGTGCCTTTTTGGTGGTCTGAGACATGTCAGCAGGCTTTCGAAAATTGTAAGGCTTT